>NC_140907.1:34187690-34275993 GCF_045865225.1 Trachurus japonicus
ATGTTTCAGAGTTACACCGTTACAATTACTGACAATAAAATGCACCGTTACTCGCTGTTAAATAATAATGCACCTGTTAAAGTGTTAAAGTGTAATTTTTTTTGGCCTAACCTACTAACTAGTTGGCCTGGCACTAACCAACTAACTCAGGTATTCGAGGTAGGCTACTGTAAGCCTATTGTTACTTTACTGTACTGGTATGTCAAAAAACTGCAGTAACTGAACACATTAATAAATGGTAGGTTTTATTACACAATACTTGCTCTGATCTTTTTGAATCAACTAACAAATAACCCAAAGTATGAAAAAACTAAAACTAATACTTAAACTAATAAAAACTAAACTAAAACTAAGCGTTTAGAAAAAAATGTAAACTAACTTAAAGTAGCAAACTCGCTCTAAAAACTAATTAAAACTAACTGAATTAGAGAAAAAGAAGTCAAAACTATTATTATATTATTATTATAACCTTGGTTAGAGGGCCGAGTCCAAGTAATTTGACATATTTGAGCATTTTTAGTTACTTTTCCTGGTAATTAGTTACCTTTATAATGTAGTAATTCAGTTACTAACACAATTACTTTTTGGGGAAAGTAACTAATAACATAACTAATTACTTTTAAACGTAACATGGCCCAACACAGCTCTTTAGTGTGATGCAGAGAGGAACGGTTCACTGGTTTGAGAAGAGAGACTCTTGACTTCACCTCAAGAGTCTGATGAACAATGAGCAACGTCATCGTCCTTTAGGCTCCGCCCCCTTGTACTCCTGGCCCCGCCCCCTCCGCCTCCTCCTCCTCCTCCTCCTCTCTTCGTTCACACCGAGCTCCGGTTTCCCTTTGTCCTGCTTCTTTTAACATTCCTCTCGTTCCTGATCCGTCGTTTCACCGCTTCACTTGTGGCTCCTGCAAAAAAAAAAAAAAAAAAAAAAAACTGTCGTGCTGCCAGGAAGCAAAACACACACACACACACACACACACACACACACACACACACAGCTTAACCTCACACATCCATTCACTTCCTCTCTCCCTGCTGTGACTCTCTCTGCTTCTTCTTTTTATTAATTCTTTCTGTCCCATTCATACACTCTCTCTTTTCTCTCTCTTTCTCTCTTTTTCTCATTTTCTCTCTCTTCAAACATGTGCCGGGAAACATCCTGACCTCGATGTGTGTGTGTGTGTGTGTTTGCCCACCCACACACACACACACACACACTTGGACGGCCTTCAGGAGTGAAGCTCATGTTCATCCTGTTGCATAGACCTGATTATAAAGTCGGTCTGTGAGAGTTGTCGTGAGAAAACATCAGAAAAGTTTTGAAATGAATGAAAAAATAAACTAAAACCAAAGGAGAACAAGCTTATTTCTGTGTGTTAATCATTTAGTTTATAAAAAAAGTCCAAATCTATCCATTTATTTATCTATTTATGATATAAATCCATCTATTACTCTAAATATTCGTGTTCCTTTGCATCTTTATCACCACATGTTGAGCATCTTCTTGACTTAATGTCTCAATGAAAATAAAAGACGGTCCGTCGTCCTCGGCCGGGACACACTGACTGAGATGGTGGTGGTGGTTGAGGTGGGCTGCTGCTGTATAACCCCGGTTGCCGTGGTTACCGCGGATGGGTGGGGGGAGCGGAGCAGCAGCTGCACACTCGCTCGGCCCGGGGAGATAAACGATGGAACAATGGCGACCTGTGACTGGAGACTCAGAGGCCTCGTTTAATTAGAAAACACTACAGACGCATGAGGCTGTTGTTCCTGTTAAAGCTCCTTCAGAATAAAGGTAGATGTTTGTGTTAAAGCTCCTTCAGAATAAAGGTAGATGTTTGTGTTAAAGCTCCTTCAGAATAAAGGTAGATGTTTGTGTTAAAGCTCCATACAGTATAAAGGTAGATGTTTGTATTAAAGCTCCATACAGTATAAAGGTAGATGTTTGTATTAAAGCTCCATACAGTATAAAGGTAGATGTCCATGTGTAGTGTGATTATAAAGCAGCTCTAGGTTCTATATTAATACTGTGAAAGTATCAAAGCCTCAGTCCACAGAGAAATGCACACAGCCTGTATTCAGAAACTGAGCCTTTAAAAACCAGCCGTCAGGACTTCCTGTCATTTTGTGATGTCACAACAAAGCCCCGCCCCCTCACCACCTGGACCAAAACATCCAACAACTTTGCAGGATTTGATTTCTCTGAGCGTTTTTATTCTGAAATCAACAAAGAAAATAAAACTCCTTCGGCAGTTTGAGCTGAAACCTGACACTATTTCTTTTTTACTTAAAAAAAAAAAAAAAAAGGATCGAAGCATCAAAAATTGTCAAATAACAAAAGTTGGCGTTGAATCCTTTGTCAGATCCGTCCTGTTGTGTCTGTGTCTGTGGTGAATGGATACAGGAGGCGTTCAGGGACACTTTTGAGCGTAGGATAATCTAAATAAACTAGAACGTCCTGTGTACAAAATGTGAAATTAAACACAGTGTGATCAAGTCTCTGCTGTTCGTTGTTGTTGCAGAGAACCTGCTGGGGGCGCTGCTGCGCATCAAGGAGGTGATCCGACGACGGGTGGAGAGCAGCGAGGAGGAGGACACGGACGAGCGAGGGATGACCCAACGTCTGGAAGACATCCTCCGAGAGTCCAGTGGTCAGTAGCACACACACACACACACACACACACACACACACACACACACACTGTTCATCCACCTAAGTCAGTGGTTCTCAAACCTTTTTACATCAAGGACCCCTAAATTGACACAAATTAGACCCCCATTGGACAAAATTTTGACTATACAAATATTTGTTCTGAGAATGAAGGACGTTACGACAAATTAGGGCGAATGGTGTGAACTTTTGGAAATATTATAGAGAAATTTCTGGAAAAAATGGTAAAATTTCTCCAAAAACATTTAAACATTTCTAAAACAAATGGTAAAAATTCTTTTAAAAAAATTCTAGAAAAAAAACGGGTAAGAAAAAACTAAAAACATTTTCTTGAAAAAAAAAATTTAATAAAAACAAGTGGTAAAAAATTGTAAAAAAAAAAAAAAAAAAAAGTAATAAAATGAATAATAATAAAAACAAGTGGTAAAAAAGTCTTTAATAAACTTGAAATTCTAGAAAAAAAGTGGTAAAAAAAATTCTAAAGAAAAAAATAAAATAAATAAGTGGTATAAATTGTGAAACAAAACAAAAAGTTTTGTAGAAAAAAGTAGTAAAAATTAAAAAAATAAAATAAAAAATAAAAAAGTAAAAAATAAATAATAATATATAACTTTGTAATTTTAATCTTATTTCTCATATTCATATTCTGTTTTTAGGGTGACTTTTTAACACCCGTCTGGGGACCACAGATGAAAAATAGCCTCTTGGCTAATTCTGGCGCATTTACAGTGATGTTATTAATGTGCACTGTCCCTGTTTTCAAATAAACTTATATTGAATAAAAACAAGTGGTAAAAAATGTTAAAAAAAAAACTTTTAAAATTCTAGAAAAAAGTTGGGGACCCCGTTGAACCTTGAGAACCACTGACCTCAATGATTCATGTGTTCATCTGAGATGTTTTCATGTTTGGGGGGGGGGTGAATCCCATTGTATGCGCCTCCTTAAAATGTGGTTTCCGTGACGACCTCAGGTCCTCTGGTCGCCGGGCGGACCAAAGACTTTGTGCAGCGGATCCTGGCGGCGAGCGGCGGCGGCGGCTCCCAGGGGCAACGCAAGGAGGCTGCGCCGCCGGCGGGGGGGGACGGGACCGCCGGGTAAAACCCTCCCTCACCCCCACTCCTCCTCCTCTTCCTCCTCCTCTTCCTCCTCCTCTTCCTCACCCAGCAACAACAACCAACAACCTGTGACTAAGGGAGGAGGAAGAGGAAGAGGAGAGTAAACACAGTGGGAGTGAAGCTCCCTGCGCCTCCTGCTGGTCATCCCTCCAAACAGCAGCCGACTGCTGCTGTGTGTGTGTGTGTCTGTGTGTGTGTGTGTGTGTGTGTCTGTGTGTGTGTGTTGGACGTGTAAAATACTGTACGACTGTGTGTGTGTGTGTGTGTGTGTGTGTGTGTAGTCGTCCTCTCTCCCTGTGTGTTGCTGTATTTGTTTCCCATTGTGCCTATGAATAGACATTGCACTGTTTTGTAGATGGTTGTAGTTGTCGTCAGGGTTGAGAGGGGGAGAAGGGGGGAGGAGGAGAGGGAGGAGAGGAGGGGTCGGGGGGGCATCCGAGGACAGAGGAGGAGGAGGAGGAGGAGGAAGTGCAAGTATAAGGAAGTGGGAGGAGGAGCCCGGGCCCTGGATACACAACAAAGAATCTGTGTGTGTGTTAGTGTGTGTTACAGTGTGTGTGTGCTTCTATAGAAACGCTGCTGCATACCATCCGGGTTGTGTCACCGGGCACAAAGTGTTGTGATACGCAACAGAGTGAAGCCAGATTAGTGTGTGTGTGTGGAAAAAAAACTAAAAAAAAAAATTCTTGGAGCTTTAATATCACCCCTACCCCTCCTTCCCCCTCCCCTCCCCTCCTCTTACCCCTTCCCACCATTAAAACACGTAAAAGCAAAAGTTTTAAAACAAACAAACCCGACAGAGGAAACTGCACCTTAACCCAAACTGACCAAAGAGAACTGAAACTGCTGAACCACTGAGATGCTGCCGACGTCACGTCATCCACACACACATTTACACACATTTACACACATTTACACACACATTAACACACACTCTTGTCATGTTTACCTGCATTATGTTACTGAGCAGACTTTAACCCCCCCTCCTCCTCCCTCCTCCTCCCCCTCCTCCCTCCTGATGGCTGTTTTCGAAACTGCATACGATACTCCTAGTATACGTACTGATTTGGCCAAAATGCACTATACAGTATGCAGTAGGCAAACAAAAGCAAAATCTGCAGTATGTGAAAAGTTCCCGGATGTCGTACTGATTCGGAAAATATCCCCAGTCTGCATCTGACCAGTCTACAATTTTGCGTAGTGTATCCCACAATGCAATGCGCCCCTGACGTCTAACTTTAACCAAAGACTGTAGTGAAGTATCTTTGCCGTGTACCGTAACTATGTTATATAGTTTAATAACATAAAACTTAATGCAGACTGATCGGTTCATTGTAAAACATTTATTTCGTTTTGTAAATGTGGTGATTTCTGAGCCCCGAGGCAACGCCGCTCTTCTGTCCAATACACACAAGTAGCTTCACTTTTCAGTCAAACAAACGAATGCGACTGCCACAATTGTTAGATTTCATCAATGAAACCAACATTTATCTCCTAAAAATAATTTAAAATAGCTCTAAAAACCAGCGGGTAAGTTAATTAGCGATCATTTTCTCCCCCCGGGATGACGACGAAGGTTGGCCGGCTGACCAGCTCTGGTCGTTGCGGAGCTTCACTTCTCCGAAAAACATCGGAGCAAACTTCTAAACAGCCGTAATTTGGATAAACTGGCCGTATATTTGGGATCTAAACAGTTACTTTCCCACATGAAAAACTATTAAAACTTAATAAAGTTACATAATTACAGCGCTAGAGCGGGAAATAAAACAGCTTTTCGCCTGTTTTACAGCTACCGCTACCGGTTGCCGCGAAATGCATTCTGGGAAACTTGTATACTGTATATACTGCTGAAGTAGCAGACTGAATCCCACATTCAGTATGCAGTATACGGTACATACTAACGCAGTATGTAGTAAGCAGTACGCTGCCCTACAAAGGCAAAGTGCAGTATCTGGAAAAAATGCCAAACTGAGAAAAACAGCTTTTTGTGATTTTCATTGTCAGGTTTAAGCATCAAATTATGAATAACTACCAAGTCTATAATTGATTAGATTAAGGCTGACTGAATTAAATGTATTTTGTAGTTTGTCTTTCTGACCAATTTTGACCGTTTTATGACAGATACTGCACTTTTTCCTTGGTTTTGGTGCAGATACTGCATTTTGGCTTGGTTTTAGCTGCAGATATGGCACTTTTGCCTTGGTTTTGGTGCAGATACTGCATTTTGGCTTGGTTTTAGCTGCAGATATGGCACTTTTGCCTTGGTTTCACAGTGCTTTTTTGGATGGGCAGCAAAATAAAAAGCCCAATAACTCTGGAAATATTAGCAGTACCAACATCAAATTCTACCAGATTGAAGAGAATATGCCTTTACACTTTTGATTGGTCAAATTGAAAAAATGCAGATACTGCACTTTGCCTTTGTAGGGCAGTATACAGTACAGTAGCTAGTACGCGGTTTTGAAAACAGCCTGTGTCTCTGTCGGGCCCGGTGCTCCCTCCCTCCCTCTGATCTGCATTTTATTTTGAAAGGGCGTGTGTGTGTGTCCTTGGAGCTTCCTGCGACCTCTACTCCACCACAACCCCCCCGCCCACCCACCTAAACCCCCCCGACCTGATTATGTAGCGCACCTTCCTGAATTGCAATGACAACTAGAGAAAAAACACTTGTACTAGATCTAGAAAAAAGCAAATAAGTTGAATTTTTTGTTTTTTGTTTTTTTTTTATGTCGATGATGATTATTATTATTATGATTTATTTTGTTGTTGATGATGTTATTGTTGTCGTTGGCGACGGCGCCCCTCAGCTCACAGAGTGTTTATGTGGGGGGCGCCGTCGGTCCAGAGAGTTGAAATCTGCCTTTTATGTTTTCTTTCTCTCTCCTGTGGTCTTTGCTGAAGCTGCAGACCAGACCCGCCTGTCCACGGTCTCTAAACGATGTTGGACGTTAAAACTAAAAACTAAAAACTAAAAAAAAAACAAAACAAAGTGTCAAGGACCCTTTGAATTGCACTGTGGTTTAGAGCAACTAAAAAGCACCTTTTGAAGAGGACGTATATACGTACGTTAACGTCACGTCACATCCTCCAAAAGAGACACACACGAAAAAAAAACAAAAACAAAATGACTCTTGGCACCTTTTTAATATTATTTTTTATTTCGTTTTTATGTTTTATGTTTTTTTAAAGAACACAGACAGAGACTGAGCAGCCGGCGTCGTGTTTTTGTTCTTTTTAGTTTATTTCTTTTTTTTTTGTTCCAGTCTGGTGCTACTGTATGATGACGATGATGATGAAGAGAATAAGCAATGCAAACCTGAGCGGAGGTGAACTGCTGATGTAATTATGATGATGTAATAACGATGATGTAATGACGATGTTAACGCCCGTGAGCTCGTCGTCTTGTTAATTAGCTTGTTTGTTTTGCATCATGACGCCTTTTACTGAAGTGCCTGGAGCTCCGAGCTGCAGCTGTAAAACCCCGTTACCAGGGTTACCACCGCCTCCGATGATGACTACTGCTCCGAGCTCGGCCTCGCTTCACTTCACCTGGAAGTACTGTAGGGATGTCACGATTACGTACTTGTTTTCACGATTAATCGCGGTATTAAAGGGATGGTTCAACAGAACGTTACGAAAAAAAGTTGTTTTAGAGGGAAATACAGAGACTGCTTGCTGAAAAACTGTTCCTGATCAGCGGTTTTGCATGAATTTACCTCTAAAACAACTCTTGTCTGGTAACGTTGTGTTATTATCTCATAGCGTGGTGAATGTGCAGGTCACAACTTGTCCACCAGAGCGTTGTGGAGTTGTTGGATTGTGTATTTGATGAGTTTGATGATGAGGGAAACCAAAAAAAATCCCATGAGCCTCCGTAGCGTAGCTCTGAGCAGCTCACGGCTCTGCTCCGCCGTTCTAAAAACAACATGCACCGACAATTAAAGGAAACGAACCTATACTGCTATGACTATAGGGATTATGGCAATGGGGCCAATTTGCCATAATGTTGAACTATCCCTTTAAACGCCACAATTAATTAATCGTAAAGATTCCTGAATACCGTCGTCACTTTCCAAAAAAGATAATGTTGGAAACACAGAGGCAGATGTTGCGCCAAAGTGAAGGTAAATGTAAGAAATACCTTAATACATTTACCTAACGTAACATACAATTGGTTGGAATTTAAATGTTAGCATCTCATTTGTGATAAAAAAAAACAACCAAACAAACAATTAAAATAAACTTAAACATTTTATATAGATAACAATTAATGATTTGAATATTTAAAACACTTCCCCTGGAGGATTAATAATTGGTTATATACGTATGAATAATAGAGACTTAAAATATTAAGTGTAAAAATTTGCAATATAATTATATTTTGACTGTATTTGATTTTACACATTCATATGTTGCGAAATTAATTAATGCATAATAATCGTGTTAATCGTACAAAGAAAATATAGTATAATCGTGACATCCCTACCTGGAAGAGAACAAAACAAAAAGAAAAGAAAAGAGAAAGAGAAAAGAGAAGCTGGAGTGAGATGAAGATGAAGATCCACTCAGAAACAGGAGCTTCTGTCTTCACTTTTCTTTGTTTTTCGAAGCTCCTGTTTGAAACCTGCTGCTCTGTAACACTGCCCCCCCCTTCCCCTCCTCCTCTCCTCCTCCTCCCCCTCTCCTCTCCTCCTCCTCCTCCTGTGGAAACGACCATTTCCTGTCTGCCTGTCTGTCTGCCTGTCAGACGAGGAGCAGGACGAGGACAACCCCAACAACACCGCCAGAGTTCAAGGCCGTTTTAGTTTCTGTTTCCTCCTTTTCCTCCTCCTCTTTCCTCCTTTTTTCTTTTTCTTTTTCTTTTTTTCTGTTTTTTTTTTGTCTTTGTTACTTCTGGGAAGTCGTTGGCGGTGCTCGGTGGGTTTTTTTGGGGGTTTTTTTTGAATGAAGAACTTGTAACTGTAAACAGAGGATTCCTGTTGTCGAGCTGGAAAACGTTCGGCCGCCGCCGCTGAACAAAGCTCTTTAAGCTCCGATGCCAAAGACTGATACAACAAGTCTGTGGCTTTCTGAGAAGAAAAGGAGGAGAAGCAGGAGGAAGGAGGAGGAGGAGGAGGAGGAGGGGGTCTTATTTTATTTCTTTTTATTATTTTACAGTGAGAGTTCAGTCCTCTCCCTCTCTCCCTCCCTCCCTCCTCTCTCTGTTTCTCTCTCTTTCTGCCAGTTTCCCAGTCACAAGATCTGAGTCTGGCAGCAGCTTCCTTCACACGACCTCCTTCCTCCTTCTCCTCCTCCTCTTTCTCCTCCTCCTCATGCAACAACAACAAACAAAACAAAAAAAAAGTGAGGAAAAACAAGTGTGCACATGGCAAATCTGAGGTTTAAAATATCGTACAGCCCCATCAGGAGGAGGAGGAAGAGGAGGAGGAAAAAGGAGGTCGTTGGGTTTAAGAGAGATTCCACTTTGAATCCATAAGTGCGTCCTGATGTTTTCCCCTCTTTCTCTCTCTGTCTCTCTGTCTCTCTCCTTCTCTCCTGCTGCTGCTGCTGTTACGTAACAACACGACACCATCTGCTGCGTCGTAGCCTATATACTCTCTGCTCATCCAGCCGAGCTGTAGCTGTAACGTACTGTAGCAGCGCTGCAAATTCCCACCGCGGGTCCCAGACAGCGAACGCAACACGAAGAAGCAACAAGAAGAAGAAGAAGCTCATGTTAATGTATTATTTATGTTTTTTTTTTTGTCTCGACATCACCATCATCAAAGTGGGTCCCTTTTTTATCTGCTGAGAAGCTTTAAAGGGATAGTTCACCCAAAATTCAATTTTCATTCACTCATTATCTACTCACCCTCATGTCGACTAAGGGCTGGGAGCAGTATTTGTCCATATAATGGTTGTGAATGGATACTACTTTTCTTCGTCCAAAAAGACACACCAAAAAACATCCAAATACCTCCATAGTGCTCGTCTGTAATGTCCGTCTTGTCCCCGACATGAGAAATTGTTCCAAAAAAAATTTAATAAGTCTATATTTTAAGCTTAAGTTTGTAGCGGAAGCTCCCAGTGTCTCAGTTCACTGCTCTTCCTTCCTGTGTCGAGATTTGCACTGACCGGCGGAACAATTTCTCATGTTGGGGCTTCAATAATAGACTGTAAAAAATATGGACGTAGCGTCCGTGACGTCACCCATTGGTTTTGGGGAGTCGTTTTTGTGACTCCAATATGGCGGCCTGAACAGCGCCATGTTGGATTGGCCGGCCGAGAACCCGCCCACTGGCCTCGAAGCAGCTGTCCACGGAGCTGCTCGGACCTGTCACTCAGCGTTTCTGCACCCTGATTGGCCAGAGTTTTAACCTAATAACAGTAAAACGGTAGAGTTAAAAAAAAAATTCACCCCCCTCAGAGTGTGTGCGGGGGTAGAAACTATCGATTGAGGAAAAAAAACGTGCTGACACCAGGCTTTTAACATGTTTATTGAGGATGTGAAGTCGGCGATTTTAACACGGGGGTCTATGGAGAATGCTGCTTTCTGACACCAGCCCCCAGAGGAAGCCGAGGGGATTGCAGTTTTTTGAAAGCGGAAGTGAAGAAGCTTCACTTCTCAGACCGACAACTGCCCCCTTGGCTTCAATACAAGAGGGACATTACAGACGAGCACTATGGAGGTATTTGGATGTTTTTTGGTGTGTCTTTTTGTTACGAAGAAAAGTAGTATCCATTCTCACAGCTCTTAGTCGACATGAGGGTGAGTAGATAATGAGTTGAAAAAATTGGGTGAACTATCCCTTTAACAGAGGAGGAAGAGGAGGAAGGAGGAGTTGGCTCGGCCTCTCGTCTCCCTATGCTCACATTCCTGATTCCCTGAGTTTCCCAGAAGGCCGCGGTGCTGCTGGTGTGTTTACCTGCAGGCTGTTTAGTTTAGTTTGGTCCACAGCTGCTGACGTCCGGTCACAGACTCACAGAGGTGACGCTCTCTCTCTCCGTCTCTCTCTCCATCTCTCCGTCTCTCTCTCTCTCCCTCTCTCGGCTCTGTTTGGTCCTAATATGGACGGTGACTCTGCAGAAAACGCTGCACGACGATGATGAACGATGAGTCTTTATCTGGGTCAGTTCCTCGGTGCCGTCGCTGTCGCCGCCACAGATACAGAAAGAGACGTAAACAGCCGTTTGTCTTGAAGGTCTCTGATTTGTCTTTGCTGCTAAAATCCACTGGAGGCTCCGATCATCAGCTTCTACTTCACTGACATTGGACATTAATTTGACGTTAATCTAAAGTAAAGCTGCAACAATTAATCGATTAATCGCACAATAATTGATTATTAAATTAATCATCAACTATTTTGATAATCTAATAATTGGTTTGAGTAGTTTTTAAAGAAAAAAGGTCCAAATTCTCTGATTTCAGCTTCTTACGACACTTTTCACAAATGAATCAGTCATTTAACAAGAAAACCAATCAGTTATAATGATTATTAATAATAATAAATAGTATTAATTTGTGGAGTTTGGGATTTTCAGCTCGTCTGTGTCGCTTTATTTTTCCAGCTGAAATTCACCTTAAACTTGAGCTCTGACGTTTTACAGACTCAGCAGTTGATTGATTGATTTATTTATTGATCGATTGATTGATTTATAGATAAATCTATTGGTAGAATGAGCCCTGACGACCTGATGAGGTCTCGGGTTCGGCTGCTGCTTCGTCCTCTAACGACGACGTCAGGAATCTGTAAAGCTTGAAACTCTGGTGATGTCACAGGTGTTTCCTCTGTCTGTCACGTCCTGTCACGTGACCGTGCCGAGGCGCCCTGGCCCGACGACGATGGCGGCGGCGGTGGCAGTGGCGATGTTAGTGTTGGTGTTGGCGTTGGTGCTGGTGTTGGCGGCGGCTGAATAGACCCATCATCAGTAAACCGACACTGGTGGGACGGTGCTGACCTGTTGGTGCCCGTCCTCGCTCTGCTCCACCGCTCACATTGTTGCAGACACTCAGAGTCTCTGGTTTCAAAGGGCAACGGGCCCCCGAGCGGAGGAGGAGGGAGGTGGGGGGGGGGCGAGAGGAGAGGGGGGAACGGGGCACTTTAGCTGAGAAGTTTATCTGAAACCTTTTTAATCCACCTCCACCTCTCTGTCACAGTCTGACAGCTGCAGAGGAGAAAGAGCGTGTCGGCCTCCTTTGTTTGTCCCCAACCTGGAAACCGCCATCTGATTTTAGGTGGGGGGGCGGGGGGGGGGCTCAGACCTGTTGGGCCGTCCAGATGTGGAGCTGAGGTGGAGGGGGGGGGCTGCTGTAGCTCCAGTCTGTTTCTGATCTCTGGTCATCTTCCAAAAAAACAACAACAACAAAAAACAACAGTGTTTTTTGGGTTTCCCCCAAAAGTGGGCGGGGCTTAGGTAGAAAAACAAGGAAGTGAGTTTCTGTCAACCAATCAGGATTCAGTGGCATTTAATTAACTTTTAGCTAATCAAATCAAATCCAATGAGGCCACGGCCCCCTTTTTTTTTTACATAAACTTTTGAGAATTCACAGAAATATTTCAGATTTGAGCTTTAATGACACTCGAAGGGTTAGGGTTAAAAATATTCAGTCGGCTGTAAAACACAAAAAGAGTTTTTAACTTTTTTCCAAGTTTTTAATCAAAAACATACAAACAAACAAAAAACACAGCCGATACAGAAGTTTAGTACGTGTTATTTTATCTTTATAGAAAAATCCATTTGAGATAAAATATTTAATCATCAAATTGACAAAATACAAAATTGAAAAACTTGGACAAATGAGAATTAGGGAAAAAATTTGATCCAGATCTTTAACCCTTTAACAGTCTTCCTCAAATTAATAACAAATTATTGTTAAATCTGTGCAATAAATAAAAGTTTTTGGAGTATTTCTAATATTATGATATTATAGTCCTCCATTAACAACCAGTTCATCTCCAAAATGCAACAAAAAAAAAGCCTTTAACACTGATAATTGTTTCTCATTTGGTTAAAAAGTGAAAATGAAAGTTGGTGTTTTATGATTAAGTTTCAAACAACTTTCGTTAATTTTTCCTATTTTTGAAACATGACCAGAGATTAGAAACAGGAGGCGATGATGAAGATAGATAGATAGATAGTGGCTTTAAACCAAAACCAAGTCAGTCATTTGGGAGATAGACGATGAAAACACAACGATCCACAGAGGAAACTGAATCGCTCTCCTCCTCTTCTTCCTCCTCTTCTTCGTCCTCTTCGTCCTCCTCCTCCTCTTCCTCCTTGTGTCTGAAAACGACCACTCTGAGCGACGGAGGAAAGAAAAAAAAGAGAAAACCAAGAGACAGAAACATTCCACACAGCGTCATGTTGTCATATACTGTACAGCAACCTTCACCTCCACCTTTACCTCCACCTTTACTCCCTCCTCCTCTTCCTCCTGTTCTCCTCTTCCTCCCCTCTCCCCCTCCCCTCCCTCTGTCTTTCAGTAGCTCAGTAATCACAGTACTACAGTAATCCTTTGGACCTGTTTAACACATTAACACATCTTTATGTACAACTCCTTTGTCAGTACGTAACCTTTAAGAAAAAAAAAAATAGTTCAAAACAAACAAAAACAAACAAAAAACAAACAAAACGAAAAACAATAAAAAATACAAGAAGTGCCGTACAAATAGAAGCCTAATATTTTTTGTTTTTTGGTTTTGTGTGAGTGTACTGTACACCTGTATAATGTATATTTTAATATTTATATGCAGCTGTTGTATTAAAGTATATTTTTAAAATAAAAGTGGCCTCAGTGTTTTTTTTATTATTATTATAAGGACGATTCTCGGTGTCACATCCCATAATGAAATGTTATATTATATATATATATATAACACACCATATGTCATAAGGGAATATGATATCATCACATATTTATTCACAGTTGTATATAAAATACCCATAATAAAACATACATTAATATTTATGGCAGAGATTTTCATGTTCATTTTCATGTTGCAACCATTTATTTTAATATTTATTTACTTTATATACACAACTTTTTTAATCAAATCTGTTTATATGTGTTTTCTTAATAAGAAAAAGATTTTGATATTGCTACATTAGATATATTGTATATATGAAACATGTCCACAATGTAAATAAACACATTTATAAGGGTTGCAATAGGTTTTATATGTAATTGTTATGGTTTTATTTATTACGTACATATATTTTATACATGATAATTCAATATTTTATTGTTTATTGTATTCTTTGGATCCCCATTAGTCTACATAATGATGCAGACTATTCTTCCTGGGGTCCACATTAAATCAAACCCTTATTCCAACAATACAGTGTTTATACAAAAAATTACATAAAATCATTTATCCTGAATATACGTATAAACAAGATTATAGAAATGCATATTAAGTAGTACAATGTAAATAAGTTAACATGATCAAGAGGAATAATATAGCTTTTTACATGATTATCAACTAGTTACATGATTATAGACATGACATGATCAAGAGGAGTAATATAGTTAATGTGTGAATGTGTTTCCTTGACAACATTATTCTAACCCTATATCAGTGGTTGTCAAAGTGCGGCCCGATTGTTTGTGTTTGTAACATTTAAAACCATAATGAAGGAGGTTTGTGTGTGTGTGTCTGTGTCTGTGTTTGTGTCTGAGCTGAACCAAAGGTCAAACTGATAATTGCAGAATTGATCCAGATGAGTCAGGAGGATCTTGTGTTTTCTCCTCCAGCTGTGGAAGCAGCTGCAGCTTTATTACTGTAAAACACCCCACAGCACCACCAGCAGGTCACACAGCGTCACTGCAGCCTTTTCTTTTACACAACTTCATCCTGAACCAGCGACTGACTGAACCTCTGTGAGTTTTGGTGGCGGCCCCGGTGTTGACAGGATAAGTTCCTCCCTCTGAACCCTCAGTGTTGTCTGACAGGACTCAGGCTCAAACCCCAAACACATGTTTCTGTCAGTCCACAAACCTCACTGTTGAAAAATGAAGAAGACGAAAAACCACCACTTCCTTTTTGAGAAAAGACTGGAGGTTTCACTTTTTGTTTATTTTGCTCTACTGTATGCTGAGTTAAAGCTCCATGTTTTGCACCTCTGCTGTCTTTTATTTTGAAGGGTTCAACTTCAATTATAAGAAGAGAGAACCCAAAACCATCTCACTTTTCTAAAGTGATCCAATAAAAATAGAAGCAGATTTCAGAATAAAACACTCAGAGAAACCAAATCCTTTGTTGTGACATCACAAAGTGACAGGAAGTCCTGACGGCTGGTTTTAAGGCTCAGTTTCTGAATACAGGCTGTGTGCATTTCTCTGTGGACTGAGGCTTTGATACTTTCACAGTGTTAATATAGAACCTAGAGCTGCTTTATAATCACACTACACATGGACATCTACCTTTATACTGTATGGAGCTTTAACACAAACATCTACCTTTATACTGTATGGAGCTTTAACACAAACATCTACCTTTATTCTGAAGGAGCTTTAATACAAACATCTACCTTTATTCTGAAGGAGCTTTAATACAAACATCTACCTGTTATGATTAGATGTTATTACATGTTTGACCGCTAGGCGGCAGTACTGGTTAGTAGTCAGCTTACCGTACCATATACCAGAGTAGAGCAAGACTGCATGAAGCCACATGTATGTTGTTGAGAACGTGAGACATTAAACTAAGTTACTTGCTATCAACACGGCCTCATCCTTGGAACAAGAACATGACATGGTACCAGGAGTAAACTCGAATGGGCGACATGGATTTAAAACCACCGGAAAGTTTGAAACTAACGGGGAACGTCGACGAGAACTGGCGCACCTTCAAACAGCGGTTTCACCTTTATGTTGCTGCTACGGGACTCGAGGAAAAGCCGGAGGCGAGAAAGGTAGCGCTGCTGCTAACGATAGCAGGGCCACAGGCCATAGAAGTATTTAACACGTTCGTGTTTGACAGTCCTGAAGATAATGAAAAGTTGGATGTAGTGCTTAGCAAGTTTGATACTCACTGTTCTCCGAAGAAGAACGAGACGTACGAGAGGTACGTGTTTCGGTCTCGTACACAGCGGCAACATGAGCCTTTTGATAGCTTCCTGACGGACTTGCGACTAAAGGCGCAGTCCTGCAACTTCGGAACGCTGAGTGACTCCATGGTCCGGGACCAGATCGTCTACGGCGTGGAGGATAAAAAGGTCAGAGAGAGGCTACTACGGGAGATGGAGCTGACGCTGGCAGGAGCCATTAAGATCTGCCAGGCCAGTGAGCTGTCCCAAAGGCACGTGAGGACGTTCAGCGAGATGTCTGCAGTCGCCTCGGCGCAGAGCGACAGCGCGGCAGCGGTTGGAGCAGTGTCGTATCAGCGGAGACGGCGCACACAGACCCGGCCTGCACAGCAGGAGGACGGGATGATAAACTGCAAGCGCTGCGGCTCACAGCACAAGCCTAGACAGTGTCCAGCGTTTGGTAAGCAATGCTCCACTTGCCAAGGCAAGAATCATTTTGCTAAACAATGCTTCTCCAAACGGAAAGAGTGTAAAAAAGAAAAAACTGTAAACTTAATAGACGAGCCTGATCTCAGTGACACGTTCTTTGTTGGAATGGTGAATTGTGAAAGTGAACAAATAAATAAACCAGACAACGTAAATGATGTCACTACAGAAGATAAGTGGATAGCTCCTCTAATGATAAATGGGACTGTAGTCACCATGAGATTGGACACTGGTGCTAAGGCAAATCTCATAAGCATGTGTGATGTGAAGGCAATGAAAAATAAGCCACAAATAAAAAGAAAAGAATCTGGACTGAAAGACTACAATGGGCGGCCAATCAAATGTTTGGGCACATGCAGGTTGAGTGTCACAGTTAAAGGAAAAGTGCACCACCTATTCTTCTTTGTTGTGAATGAGGGACGTGAATCACTTCTTGGTGACAGAGCCTGTGAAGAACTGGGGCTTGTGAAAAGAGTGTATCGCATCATCCCAACCATAAACCCAACAAATGACTCTATGGACACAATTGTTCAGAACTTTTCAGATGTTTTCAAGGGTTTTGGTGTTTTGCCCTTCACATATAAAATACAGTTGAAAGAAGGAGCCCAACCAGTTGTGCATGCTGCACGCAGAGTTCCTGCTCCACTGAAAGACTGCCTAAAGAAAGAACTCGACAGAATGATCATGCTAGGAGTGATCAAAAAGGTTAATGAGCCTACAGACTGGGTCAACTCACTGGTCATCACAAAGAAAAAGAATGGTGAGTTGAGAATATGTATGGACCCTAAAGACTTAAAGCAGATATCAGTGGCACGGCCGTTTCGGCTAATGCTGTGTTCAAGGCAGGCTTTTGAAACCGTAAGTTACAGCTTCAAGTCACAACTACGACTTGGTAGCGTTCCAGGTAACCCGTAGCTCGTGTTTTTACCGTCCTGTTGTCTGTGAAATTTCCCTATAACGGCCACTCGTAACTTCCGACCCGTGAACTCGTACCAGATCGAACTGGTATGACTTCACAGGAAGGAAAAACACAAAGTACGAGTTTCCTTGAACGCACCATGAGTTAGCAGCCCCCGCCCTTGTCAGGCATCAATTGGTCCTCGTGCTACGTCACCACATTCACGCGCATCCCTTGGCTGCACACACAGCCCTTCATGCCGTTCTCTCCCCTCATTGGATAACACTTGTATCCCACAAGGAAAATTTTCTCCTCGGGTTACAGCAGAGCAGAGTGACGGAGAGACTCGTGTTTAGGCTGAAATACTTCATGTAAGTGATTGCTGACGGAAAATAGGACTATTTAGGACTTATATTAACAAAAACATTCCACTGATATCTGCTTTAAATGAGAGCATAAAGCGTGAACATTATCAAATACCTACACGTGAAGAGATCCTCAGTGAAATGTCAGGTGCCAAATACTTCACAAAGCTTGACGCCTCACAAGGCTTCTGGCAGCTGAAACTGGATGAAAGCAGCACCAAGTACTGTACCTTTAATACGCCCTTCGGCAGATACTGCTTTCTCAGACTGCCTTTTGGAATCAAGTCAGCACCTGAAATATTTCACAGAGCGATGGAGCAGATCATCGAGGGCTTGGATGGAGTTCGAGTCTACATTGATGACATCATCATATGGGGGTCCACAGCCCAAGAGCACAACGAGAGGCTGAACAGAGTTATGGAGCGCATACAACAGTATGGACTGAAACTCAACAAGAGTAAATGTGAGTTTGGCGTTCAAGAGATCCTCTTCCTGGGAGACAAGCTGTCTGCACGTGGTGTCGAGCCAGATAAAGACAAAATACATGCAATACAGAACATGCCAAGGCCTACAGACAAGACAGGGGTGCTACGCATCATGGGGATGGTGAATTTCATAGGTAAATTCATTCCCAATCTGACAGCAAAGACATCATGCATACGAGAGCTTCTGCACAGGGACTGTGAGTTTAAATGGACAGTGAAACATGAGCATGAGTGGCAAAAACTCAAGGACACACTGAGCACAGCACCTGTGTTGGCATTTTATGACCACACGAAGAGGATAAAAGTGTCTACAGATGCTTCCAAAGATGGTATTGGTGCCGTTCTACTCCAGGCTGAGGGTGAGCACTGGAAACCGGTAGCCTATGCATCTCGGGCTATGACAAAATCTGAATGCCGATACGCTCAGATTGAAAAAGAATGTTTGGGACTGGCGTATGGTTTGGAGCGGTTTCATAGCTACGTGTACGGCCTGCCATCTTTCACAGTCGAAACTGATCATCGACCGCTGGTCGCCATCATCAAAAAGAATCTGAATGAAATGTCTCCACGGATTCAGCGGTTAATGATGAAGATGCAAAGGTATGATTTTGAACTGATATATACTCCAGGTAAACACCTAGTCCTTGCTGATGCCCTATCCAGAGCAACTACAGGCGACAGTGTGAGTGCAACAGACGAGGACATACAGTGTCACGTGAACATGGTGTCGGCTACACTGCCTGTGTCGGACACAAAGTCAAGACAAATAGCGGAGGCTACAGCAACGGATGCTGAGCTACAGCATGTCATGAAGAACATGGATGAGGGATGGCCAGCTGGTTCGTGTCCACAATTTTACCATGTCAGAGGTGAGCTTAGTACTGTGGATGGTCTGCTGTTGAAAAAGGGCAGGATTGTTATTCCACGGGCTTTGAGAATGGACATGTTGCACAGGATACATGAAGGCCATCTCGGCATCGAAAAGTGCAAAAGGAGGGCGAGAGAGTCGGTTTTCTGGCCGGGACTGAACAAAGACATTGAAACACTTGTAAGTAAATGTGAAACATGCCAGAAACACAGGAACAAGCAGAGCAAAGAGCCTATGGTGGTAGCTGAGGTGCCAACAGCACCATGGCACAAAGTAGGAATGGACTTGTTTCATCTCAGAGGTAAAGACTATTTAGTGGTAATGGATTACTACTCAAACTTCCCTGAGATGGCGCTACTAACAAGCTCAACATCAACTTGTGTCATAACACATGCTAAATCTATCTTCGCCAGGCATGGCATCCCACACATCGTGGTGAGCGACAATGGCCCCTGCTTCAGCAGCAAAGAATGGCAGAAGTTTGCAGTGCAATATGATTTCAAGCATGTGACGTCAAGCCCACACTATGCACAGTCAAACGGGCAAGCTGAAAAAGGAGTTCACATTCTCAAGCAACTCCTAAAGAAAGCAGCTGACAGTGACTCGGATCCGTATCTGGCTTTATTGAGCTACAGAGCATCACCTCTTCAGTGCGGCCTATCACCAGCTGAACTGCTGATGAAGAGGAAGCTACGGACAACGTTGCCAAGTCATCAAGATGACAAATTAAAGCAAAAGAATCACTCTAAGATTGAACATAAGCTACGACAACAGAAAATGATGCAAAAGTCATTCTATGACAGAACAACCAAGCATCTCCCTCCACTGTCTACCAATGACACAGTCAGGATTGAGGATGCTGATGGATGGAGTACAAAAGCAACTGTCCTGCAAGAAGTTGCTCCACGATCGTACACGGTGAAAACTGATGATGGACAAATCCTCAGACGCAATCGTCGCAGTCTGTTAAAGACTCCTCAAGGGACTGTTGGTGAGCTCAGTGTAACCTGTGGTGAATCTCAGGTAATTCCTACACCTGCTATGGACTGTAACACTGACTCTCACACACCTACTCCAAGTGAACCTGAGTTAAGAAGGTCCACAAGAGAAATCAGAAAGCCTGATAGACTGAACTTATAAACAAAGAAAATTCAATATGCATGTTAAAGATGTTGAACAAAATGTATATTGATTGATGTTGTGAATGTGTTCTAAATGGTCTAGTGTTGGCTTAGATATGAGTTATGCAATCTGAGATAAACTGTTTATACTGCTTAGGTGTTGCAGAGTTATGCTGAATGTGAAATGGTTGAAATAACTGACACAGCTAATGTGATGATTCATGTTAATACATTTTACCTTAGAAAAGGGGGGATGTTATGATTAGATGTTATTACATGTTTGACCGCTAGGCGGCAGTACGGGTTAGTAGTCAGCTTACCGTACCATATACCAGAGTAGAGCAAGACTGCATGAAGCCACATGTATGTTGTTGAGAACGTGAGACATTAAACTAAGTTACTTGCTATCAACACGGCCTCATCCTTGGAACACGAACATGACACTACCTTTATTTTGAAGGAGTTTTAACACAAACATCTACCTTTATTCTGAAGGGGCTTTAACACAAACGTCTACCTTTATTTTGAAGGAGTTTTAACACAAACATCTACCTTTATTCTGAAGGAGTTTTAACACAAACATCTACCTTTATTCTGAAGGAGCTTTAACACAAACGTCTACCTTTATTTTGAAGGAGTTTTAACACAAACATCTACCTTTATTCTGAAGGAGTTTTAACACAAACATCTACCTTTATTCTGAAGGAGCTTTAACACAAACATCTACCTTTATTCTGAAGGAGTTTTAATACAAACATCTACCTTTATTTTGAAGGAGCTATAACACAATCATCTACCTTTATACTGTATGGAGCTTTAATACAAACATCTACCTTTATTCTGAAGGAGCTTTAACACAAACATCTACCTTTATACTGTATGGAGCTTTAATACAAACATCTACCTTTATTTTGAAGGAGCTTTAACACAATCATCTACCTTTATTTTGAAGGAGCTTTAACGCAAACATCTACCTTTATTCTGAAGGAGCTTTAACACAAACATCTACCTTTATACTGTATGGAGCTTTAATACAAACATCTACCTTTATTCTGAAGGAGCTTTAACACAAACGTCTACCTTTATTTTGAAGGAGTTTTAACACAAACATCTACCTTTATTCTGAAGGAGTTTTAACACAAACATCTACCTTTATTCTGAAGGAGCTTTAACACAAACATCTACCTTTATTCTGAAGGAGCTTTAATACAAACATCTACCTTTATTCTGAAGGAGCTTTAACACAAACATCTACCTTTATACTGTATGGAGCTTTAATACAAACATCTACCTTTATTTTGAAGGAGCTTTAACACAATCATCTACCTTTATTTTGAAGGAGCTTTAACGCAAACATCTACCTTTATTCTGAAGGAGCTTTAACACAAACATCTACCTTTATTTTGAAGGAGCTTTAACACAAACATCTACCTTTATTTTGAAGGAGCTTTAACACAAACATCTACCTTTATACTGAAGGAGCTTTAACACAAACATCTACCTTTATTCTGAAGGAGCTTTAACACAAACATCTACCTTTATTTTGAAAGAGCTTTAACACAAATGTCTACCTTTATTTTGAAGGAGCTTTAACACAAACATCTACCTTTATTTTGAAGGAGCTTTAACACAAACATCTACCTTTATTTTGAAGGAGCTTTAATATAGACATCTACCTTTATTCTGAAGGAGCTTTAACACAGACATCCACCTTTATTCTGAAGGAGCTTTAACACAAACATCTACTTTTATTTTGAAGGAGCTTTAACACAAATATCTACCTTTATTCTGAAGGAGCTTTAATACAAACATCTACCTTTATTCTGAAGGAGCTTTAATACAAACATCTACCTTTATTCTGAAGGAGCTTTAACACAAATATCTACCTTTATTCTGAAGGAGCTTTAACACAAACATCTACCTTTATTCTGAAGGAGCTTTAACACAAATATCTACCTTTATTCTGAAGGAGCTTTAACACAAACATCTACCTTTATTCTGAAGGAGTTTTAATACAAACATCTACCTTTATTTTGAAGGAGCTATAACACAATCATCTACCTTTATACTGTATGGAGCTTTAATACAAACATCTACCTTTATTCTGAAGGAGCTTTAACACAAACATCTACCTTTATACTGTATGGAGCTTTAATACAAACATCTACCTTTATTTTGAAGGAGCTTTAACACAATCATCTACCTTTATTTTGAAGGAGCTTTAACGCAAACATCTACCTTTATTCTGAAGGAGCTTTAACACAAACATCTACCTTTATTTTGAAGGAGCTTTAACACAAACATCTACCTTTATTTTGAAGGAGCTTTAACACAAACATCTACCTTTATACTGTATGGAGCTTTAATACAAACATCTACCTTTATTCTGAAGGAGCTTTAACACAAACGTCTACCTTTATTTTGAAGGAGTTTTAACACAAACATCTACCTTTATTCTGAAGGAGTTTTAACACAAACATCTACCTTTATTCTGAAGGAGCTTTAACACAAACATCTACCTTTATTCTGAAGGAGCTTTAATACAAACATCTACCTTTATACTGTATGGAGCTTTAATACAAACATCTACCTTTATTTTGAAGGAGCTTTAACACAATCATCTACCTTTATTTTGAAGGAGCTTTAACGCAAACATCTACCTTTATTCTGAAGGAGCTTTAACACAAACATCTACCTTTATTTTGAAGGAGCTTTAACACAAACATCTACCTTTATTTTGAAGGAGCTTTAACACAAACATCTACCTTTATACTGAAGGAGCTTTAACACAAACATCTACCTTTATTCTGAAGGAGCTTTAACACAAACATCTACCTTTATTTTGAAAGAGCTTTAACACAAATGTCTACCTTTATTTTGAAGGAGCTTTAACACAAACATCTACCTTTATTTTGAAGGAGCTTTAACACAAACATCTACCTTTATTTTGAAGGAGCTTTAATATAGACATCTACCTTTATTCTGAAGGAGCTTTAACACAGACATCTACCTTTATTCTGAAGGAGCTTTAACACAAACATCTACTTTTATTTTGAAGGAGCTTTAACACAAATATCTACCTTTATTCTGAAGGAGCTTTAATACAAACATCTACCTTTATTCTGAAGGAGCTTTAATACAAACATCTACCTTTATTCTGAAGGAGCTTTAACACAAATATCTACCTTTATTCTGAAGGAGCTTTAACACAAACATCTACCTTTATTCTGAAGGAGCTTTAACACAAATATCTACCTTTATTCTGAAGGAGCTTTAACACAAACATCTACCTTTATTCTGAAGGAGCTGTAACACAAACATCTACCTTTATTCTGAAGGAGCTTTAACACAAACATCTACCTTTATACTGAAGGAGCTTTAACACAAACATCTACCTTTATTTTGAAGGAGCTTTAACACAAACATCTACCTTTATTCTGAAGAAGTTTTACAATACAAACATCTGCCTTTATTCTGAAGGAGCTTTAATAGAAACATCTACCTTTATTTTGAAGGAGCTTTAACGCAAACATCTACCTTTATTCTGAAGGAGCTTTAATACAAACATCTACCTTTATTCTGAAGAAGTTTTACAATACAAACATCTGCCTTTATTCTGAAGGAGCTTTAATAGAAACATCTACCTTTATTTTGAAGGAGCTTTAACGCAAACATCTACCTTTATTCTGAAGGAGCTTTAACACAAACATCTACCTTTATTTTGAAGGAGCTTTAACACAAACATCTACCTTTATTCTGAAGGAGCTTTAACACAAACATCTACCTTTATTCTGAAGGAGCTTTAACACAAACATCTACCTTTATTTTGAAGGAGCTTTAAAATTAATACAAACATCTACCTTTATTTTGAAGGAGCTTTAATACAAACATCTACCTTTATACTGTATGGAGCTTTAATAGAAAATCTCTCACACACACACACTTCCATTTATTACAAAAAGATCCTTTTATTGGACTGGAATTGTTTCTGTTCACATTGATGTACCTTTAATTACAAAACATCAAAGTCAATTGTTCCCTTCAGTGACTCTCTGTTCACTGTTTTCATCATTGCACGACGCCCAGCGTTGGACCGAAACAAAAAAAACACTCAAAACGATTGTTCCCAACTTCCCCTTCTCCCTCGTCAGGAGCAGCAAAGACCCTCCAGTCCACATCAGACCGGATCATCAGGACCACGCAGGTCTTAAAGGGATAGTACCATTTTTTTTTTAAAAGTGGGGTTGTATGATCTACAAATAGCCCCTATAAGTACATTAATTGCAGTAGATGACTCTCTGCACTCCTCCCGTTAGCAACACTAGCCCATAATAGCCCTGCCCAGAGATTTACAACATACAGTGTTGTGAATGGACCCAAAGAAACGGCCTATTTTCGCGGCTTTAAGAGGTTTTACCTGAAAAAAAATACACAGTTCCATTGTTCGCTATAATATAATTTTTTCAGCCCTTCAAAGTGCAGGAAAAACACAGTTTTTATTTGGACCGAACCAACTCACGTATCCCTCCGCCCAGGGTTAGCGCCCGCCGATCAGCAGTTGGTTAGGTCCAAATAAAAACTGCGTTTTTCCTGCACTTTGAAGGGCTGGAAAAAAAAAAAAATTATGTTATAGCGAACAATGGAACTGTGTATTTTTATTTTTTTTTCAGGTAAAACCTCTTTTAGGCCGTGAAAATAGGCCGTTTCTTTGGGTCTGTTCACAACACTGTATGTTTTAAATCTCTGGGCAGGGCTATTATGGGCTGGCGTTGCTAACGGGAGGAGTGCAGAGAGTCTTCTACTGCAATTAAAGTACTTAGGGCTATTTGTAGATCATACAACCCCACTTTTTAAAAAAAGATACTATCCCTTTAAGTTTCTGATTCTGTTTGACAACGACAACGGCGGCGGCGACTCGGCTTTCAGACTGTTCTGGGGCCGCCGCCGAGTGGTTTTGTTTTGTTTTTTAACTGGTGAGTGGGGGAGAGAGAAAAAAAAAGAAAAAGAAAAGTAGGACTGAACTGAAGCACAGATGAAGACGGAGGCTCCAAACTCACAGCGACAGTTTGACAAGGTCACGTCAGAGCTCATCTGTGTCTGAGAGAGAGAGACAGGAAGTGTGTGTGTCTGTCTGTGTGTGTGTGTGTGTGTGTGTGTGTGTGTGTGTGTGTCTGTCTGTCTGTGTCTGTGTGTGTGTACAACATTGAGTGGAATCATTTGAAAACATTCACACAGCGTTTTTCTTTTTCTTTTCAGTGGAGTCATCGTCATCATGGTTTCATGTGAGGAGTCATGTCCCAACACCTTCGACTGGAAGCTCTTAAATTAAACACAAATTATAATAATAACCATCATCATAATAATAAAAAGAATAAAAATAAAAAATAAAAACAGACCTCCCACTGTGGGAGCGACACATTGTTTCTCTCCTCAGGAAGCTGCAGCAGGTTTGTAGCCACATTATTATGTAATAACACTGCATTTTGTTAAATCTGCCACTATTTGTAGTAAAATTCTTGAACACAATATGAAACTTTGCTGTATTTTGTAATAAATTGTAACGTAATGCACCAAATTATTACATTTTCTATATATATAAAAAAAAAAGTGGGTAACACTTTATACAAAGTACACACTATTAAGCATTAAATACTGAATTCATCATTTATAACACATGAATACTCATTTGTATGTAGTTTATAAACACAGTTAAACATGTTTTACTCATCATTGATAAGCACTAACTGTATTTATAAACATACTAATGAGTATTCATGCGTTATAAATGAAGAATTCAGTATTTATTAATGGTGAACTTATTATAAAGTGTTACCAAAAAGTGCAACACTCCGCATTTTGTAACAACTAAAGCAATATGTAGCCTAACAACTTAACTACAAGATGCGGAAAAGTTTATATTACCTATTGCGTTTAGGAATTTGATCTAAAATGTGGCAGATTATTACAAAATGTGTTGTTCTGACTATTATGACATAACGTGGCTACAGGGTTTCACTCAGACACAGGTTTTGCGTCGTCACAGTTGTTACGCAGCTGTTTGAGTCACTCACACACACACAACAGAGGCTTCATTCACAGCTACAGTAGAATAACACACACACATACACACTGTGTTGTGTTCCTCGACCCACGGCTTCAGATCAGTTCATCGTATCAAACACTGACATGTCTTTTCTCTGTCTCTCTGTGTGTGTGTGTCTGAGGCGGTGGCGTCTCTTTCGTCTCCTCTCTGACTTTATAAAACGCCTCCTGGCTCCGTCGCTGCTCCGATACGGATCGACAGCGGAGGTGGTTCAGGTATCAAAGCTCTGGCTGAGCCTTCATCATCATCATCATCATCGGGGCTGGGGTATTAAAAAAACTATTTTTGACCTGTTGTTGTCTTGTTATACACTGTTCAGAAAAAATAAAGGGGAACACTTTAACAACACATCTTAGATCTCAATGAATGAAATATTGCAGTTTAAAATCGTTATTCAATATATAGTAGAGTGTGTTGAGAACAAAATAACATAAAAATGATCAATGTAAATCAAAATTATCATCCCAGGTTGATTTCACACGGCACGGGTGTGATAGTATACTTGGAGTTACAATGTGTTGTTTAAGTGTTCCCTTTATTTTTTTGAGCAGTTGTACATATTTTTTTTAAAGGTCCCATATTATGCTGTTTTTCAACCGTTTCACATGGGTCTAAGTTGTCCAACCACATTGTATTCGTAGCGTTTTGTCCCCATTAATCTGCAGCTCTACATCTCAGCAATCTAAACGTATCTCTCCTGCGAACGAGCCATTTCTGTGTCTGCACCTTGAAATGCACCTGTCACGGGGAGGAGAGGGTGTGGTTTTTGCTACACGGTACATGTGCTATGTTGACATTGGGAATAGGGATGGGGTTGGAGCTCATGTTTTTCCAGACTGACCCAGGGGGAGGACAAGGAAGTAGCCACACGTCATCAGAAAAGCCTGGTGTCTGTTTAACTCCGAATTTCGTCTGCATTTTGGATCCAGAAATCACCAAATTCACCAAAATAAAAGTGTTCACCAACATAAAACGTATAAAATAAGACAATAACTTGTAATACAATAAAAACAAAAGGTTAACTTTAATGGCTCGGGGACTTTCTTGTAAATTATATTCCTTAAATTGAAAAATTTCACCGCATTTTATTAGCTTGATGCTTTTATTTTGACGGAAAGGCCCTGCTTACCAAAACAGCGAGTCAACGGCCCCAGACTAATAAGGAAGTACCGGGAGGTGGAGTCACTCCGAGTTTGCCCAATCAATTAAGGGAGTGAACAGACTTTTTTTAACCTCCAGGCGCCATAGAAAGACCACGTGAACACATAGGACGGCTACAAAACCAGTAGAAAGTGGATTTTGCATAATATGGGGCCCTTGTCTGTAACAGCATCTATTGCACGTCTGTCCGTCCTGGGTGAGGGATCCCTCCTCTGTTGCTCACCCTGAGGTTTCTCAGATTTTTTCCCTGTTAAAAGGGTTTCCATGGAGTTTTTCCTCAGTCGATGTGAGGGTCTAAGGACAGAGGATGTTGTTACGATGCCATGTGAAGCCCTTTGAGACAAACTGTTCGTAAAAACGGGCTATACAAATACAATTGCCTTGCCTTGCCTTTACTGCTTGCTGTGAAACAAACTCACTGCCACTAAAGTTTCTTGAACTTGAAAGAAGTTCAAACAGACGGTTATCGAGCCCTCTGTAAAAAAAACCGTTGAGTTTATCACTTCACGTGTTACGCCTTTCTCTAGAAAAATAATTCACTGTAAAACTCTGAGTCAGGACAGAGTCACATGATGATGATGATGATGATGAACCTCCTCCTCCCTCTAACATCCAGGTTTTGAGGCCGACATGAAACCAAAAAGGAAGAAGAAGTCTGGGACTTTTGATCCTGCGATGCCGACGTGTTTCTTTTCATCTAAAAAAAAACTGTGTCTTGAAGAAGAGAAGAGAAGAGAGCGAACGACGAGGATGACGATGTTTCCAGTCGGAGACGAGCTGCGAGTTTAAAGCTGCTCCATCATCAAAAGGACGAGAAACGGAGGAAGTTTTGATTTCCAGCCTCATTAAAAAAGCGTCTCCAACGTCTTTTCATGCTGTAAAAAGTCTGAGGATGCTGCGCTCTCTCTCTCTCTCTCTCTGCAGAGTCTGTAGTTTGTTAGGATTTAAAAGAGATTTAAAAAGAGACAAACAGAGACAGAGATAGAGGAGGGTGTCAGGGCAGCAGAGCCTCGCCCTCCTCGGCCCACAGCAGGTTGAGGGCGTCGGCCTGCCGCTGCTCCCTCTGGTGGATCCTGCGCAGCCGCAGGATGTAGAGCAGGATGGCCAGCACCACCACCAGGATGCAGAGGGAGAACAGGTGGTGGTTGTAGACGAAGGAGGAGCGCAGCCAGCTGGGGTGGCTCTGCCGCAGCGTCTCCTGCTGGAGGTCCCTAATGCACAAAGAGGAGGAGGAGGAGGAGGAAGATGTTTATTGTTTGATTTGCACAAACTGCAGCGATTCTTCCTGGGGTCCCATATGTAATGTACAGCATAGGGATGTCACGATTACTAATTAACCAATTAATCGTGGTATTAAACAGCACAATTATTTAATCGTTAAGATTCTTAAAGCAGAAGTAAGCGATCCGGTCGTTTTGGCTAATGCTGCGTTCCAGGCAGGCTTTTGAAACCGTAAATTACAGCTTCAAGTCACGACTTACGACTTTGTAGCGTTCCAGGCAACCCACTCGTGTTTTTCCGACCTGTTTTACCTGTGAAAATCACTATAACGGCCACTCGTAACTTCCGACCCGTGAACTCGTACCAGATCGAACTGGTACCACTTCACAGGTCGGAAAAACACGAGTTACGAGTTGCCTTGAACGCACCATAACTTCTTGTCAGCCGATGGAGTTAGCAGCCCCCGCCCTCGTCATGGATCTATTGGTCCTCGTCCCTACGTCACCACATTCAGGCGCATCCCTTGGCTGCACACACAGAGAGGACTGCCCCTTTCTGCCGTTCTCTCTCCTCATTGGATAAAACTTGTAGGATACGAGAAAAGTTTTCTCCTCGGCTCAGAGCAGAGCAGAGTGACTGACAGACCCGTGTTTCGGTCCAAACACTCTATGTAAGTGATTGCTGTCGGAAGATATAACTATTTAAGACTTATATTAACACAAATATATCGCTTACTTCTGCTTTAATCGTGGTATTAAACGGCACAATTAATTAATCGTAAAGATTCTTAAATACCGTCACTTCCCAAAAAAATGATGTTGGAACCTTATCGGCAGATGTGCACCAAAATAAAAGGTAAAAAAATGCACAGATACTGGTCCATTTAACATACGTAACATTGAATTGGTAGGAATTTAAATGTTAGTGTGTCATTTTTAATTAAAGACAAAGCAAAACAAAACAAAAAACGATTCAAATAAACGCAAACATTTGGTATAGATGACAATTTATGACCTGAATATTTCAAACACTTCCTCTGGGCATTAATAATTGGTCATATTTTAATAGATACTTGAAATATTTTGTGTAAACAATGAGTAATGTAATTATATTTTGACTGTATTTGATTTTACACATTCATAGTGTTGTGAAATTAATGAATGCATAATAATCGTGATAATCGTAGTACCGTGATTATTTCTCTGACAATAATCGTACCAAGAAAATGTATAATCGTGACATCCCTAGTACAGCACCAATTAATCGCACAATAATCGATTATTAAATTAATCGTCAACTATTTTTGATAATCCAATAATCGGCGGGACTATGGATGGAAATTAGCCTAGAGCTAAATCTGGTGCATTTACATTTTGGATGTTCATGAATACGCAGAGTCCCGTTACAAATAAACAGATAAATGAAATGAAAATAATCGGTTTGGGTCGTTTTTAAATCGAAAAGTCCAAATTCTCTGATTTCAGCTTCTTTAATGTGAATATTTCTGGTTTCTTTGTTCCTTTATGACAATAAACTGAGTCTCTCTTTGGTTTGGTTGGTTCCAGCTTCATTTACCTCTAAAACAACTCTGTCTCGTAATGTTACTTGATGATCTCATAGTCAGGTCAACCTACAGACGCCAGATGTTGATAACAGCTAACCCCGGACTCAGAGGGGAATAGCACTAGCCTATCAGAACTAAATATTGGTGAAATGAAGGAGTTTCTCTGCAGATAATGTGTTATTTAGAGGCTGCATTCTGTTGGAACGACTTGTAATGACACCAAAGTTGTCTGGGTGAGTAAATGATCGTATTTTATGCTAGAAATAAGGTCCAGATTGTAAAAAAAAAACAGCAATTCCCGTTTAATAAACCAAACCAAACCAAACGTGAGTGCACTGAATTTCGTTCTATCTACTGTGCAATGACAATAAATCTCTATTCTATTCTAACATGTTCAGTCAGAGCTTTCACAATGAGCCTGGTTTTTTGTCACACCTGCCACTGACTCTGAATAATAAGTGTTCACATTCACTGTGTGTGTAAATGTGTGTGTGTGTAAATGTGTGTGTGTGCGTTACCTGAGAGGCAGGAAGCGTGTCTTGAAGAGGATGGCTCCCAGCGTCCACTGCACCTCCTTGTCGTAGACCAGCTGGGCCGTCTTCAGGCTGGGGTAGTCTTTGGGGAAGCGGAAGCCCGAGTGAAGCACCTCGAACATCCAGGCCGACTTGAAGCACTGGTACCTGAGGACGGAGCACATGGTTTACACACGTTTACAGATGTTTTATAGATGATTTACAGATGATCTACACATGTTTTACACATGTTTTACACATGTTTTATAGATGTTTTACAACACTGGTACCTGAGGAAGGAGCAGATGGTTTACACATGGTTTACAGATGTTTTATAGATGATTTACACATGTTTTACAGATGTTTAACAGATGTTTTATAGATGTTTTACAGATATTATCTTCCCTGTTTTTTTCATTTTTTCCCTTTTTTTAATTTTTTAATTTTATTATTTCTATACCTTGCACAAGGTATGTGATTATTATTTCTTGACTGTGCTTCAATTATCTGTTAGATCAAGGTGAGGTCATGTTATAAGCCTTTCGGGTTTCAGACCTCACCTGCACATTTCTTTTTCGTATCTTTCTTACTGTAAGAGAGATAAGTAAATGTTTTGTTTTATTTTTTATGTGCAAATAAAGTCTAGAAAGTCTAAAAAGTCTAAAAGTCTGATTTACACATGTTTTACACATGTTTTATAGATGATTTACACATGTTTTACACATGTTTTATAGATGTTTTACAGACGTTTTACACATGTTTTACACTGTTTTACACATGTTTTTACGGCCGGTATCATCAGTGTCAGAGCTGCTGATGGAGATGCGTCGCTGCATTTTCAACTTGATTTTCTTTTCTTTTTTTTAATGTTTAAAATTTCTTCCAGGAGAGAGGAAGGAGGTGGTTACCGTGGAGACAAAGGGGTGTGATATAATATAATGTGAATAATTTACCTCTTTCAGTTCGTTCTTCACCCTTCATTACTATCTTCACAACACGCCTAAAAACCTAAAAACCTTTCTCTTTTCTTCAGCATTTGATTCGACGTAGTACTGATACTCCATAGTCCACACTGTTTTAAATTGTTCTATTATTATTCTATTGTTTGTTGTTTAAATGAGCTCTAAAAATAAAGCTGATTGGACTTGACTTTTGACTCTTTATTTATCTTTATATGTTTTCATTTTCTCTTCTTCCTCACAATGATGAATCTATTTATTTATGATCTGTGGATTCAATAACACAAATTCTTCTCACTCCTTTTCGAATATGTATGAGCATGCTGCTTTTGTGTTTGTTTCTAAATTTAGTTCTTTCAGCTTATGTTATTTATACATGAAGGAACAAACCGAGATTGTGCCTCGTTTTGTTTAACGTGTTCGAAATAAATATTTAAAAAAGAAACAGACGCCACAGGTTCATGTGAAGTCTTATCTGGGTCATATGTGGTTTAGCAACTTCATTAATTAGATGTGGATTTTTATTTCAGTGTTTCCTCGTCCTTTGGAGTTTTTAACGACTCATTGTCACACACACACACACACACACACACACACAACTGGATCACATCTGCAGGTCTACACTGCTGCTGCTGCTGCTGCTGCTGCTGCTGCTGCTGCCTGGGAGCCTGAACAGCGCCTCCCTGTGGCGACTCTGCTGCTCTGAACCAGCAGCTGGACGTTAAAGACTCCTTAGCTCCATCAACTTTATAATTTTGTTTTAAATGGATTATTATTCCTTGTTTCATGTTTATTTATTATAGTGTTTATGATTAACTATATTATATTTTTACAACTGTACAGCACTTTAGTTGACTGAGGTTGCTGTAAATGTGCTTTATAAATAAACTGTGACTTGACTTCGAGGCGACACCGGTCGCTCCACCTCCTGGTTCAGGAGAAGCTTCTTTCCTTGTGCAGCTTCAGCTTAACAGGGATTATTTTTATCGTGCCCTTTAAGAAGTTTTGTATTCTCTCAAACGTTTTCAGGGCAAATGTTTTTTACATTTACATAGTGATAATCTATTAGAATAAATCCAGCTAGAAACAGTAGATAGATAAATACTTTATTAATCCCGAAGGAAATTCATCGATAAGTAGTAGTAGTATTTTTATGTTTTATGTAAAAAACAGTAATAGTAGTAGTAGTAAACCTTTATTTAACCAGGCAAGAATTGCTAAGAATATGTTCTTATTAGGGCAATAAAAGATAAACTCATAAATTAACTTATTGTATAGATTATAATGACAAGAAAGCTTGGTAGCTAATTTATGAATAAGGGGTGGGAGTAAATAAGTTTTACTTCTTCCCACTCCTTTTCGGATATGAAAAAAACCAAATTATCTTTATTTTCAATGATTTTATTTTTGTTCATGTGTTGTCTTTGCAAAGTATTTGTTTGTTATGTCTGTCCATTACTGTATTTATTTCTTTTAACATGTCCCAAATAAACTTAAACTAACTAACATTGTATTTCTTTTTAGTTGACTGAGGGCCCCAGTGTCCTTCTCATCTTATTTTTATGTTTTATGTAAAAAACAATGTTTGTTTTTTATGTCTGAGTGTGAGTTGCTTTCCAGTGCAGATTTTACTGCAAATGGCAAATAAATGACTCAATAACATGATTGATCATTACTGTTATTGACAGGCAGAGGGAGCAGGAGTTGAAGCGTCGGTGGCTCCTGAACCTACTTGAGTCTGTTGATGTCGGCCTGCTGAGCGAACAGCTGCTCGTCCAGACGCTGCTTCAGCGTCGACCACTTGGTGGAGCAGTAGTCCTGGTAAACACACAAACAAACATGAGTAACAATCGATCAAACAGGAGTTTCTGGTTCTGATCCATGTGGTGCGTTTGTGGTCACCTTGGCAGCGCGGGAATACTTGTCACTGTCGTACTGTCCTCCGATGCGCAGCACGTCCTCCATGCAGTAATAAAACTCAGAGAAGCCGTAGAACTCGCTGTTGCTGAAGTTGATGGGAGCCTGGGAGACGGAGAAACAGGTTTGATTTGGTTTCTTTAATAACTTCTTGAATAAATAAATGATATTTGACATTAACAAATATACAGTGAACACACTGTGTTGAGCCTTAAGCTGTTTTTTAAAGAGTTTATGTGATTCTTATTCAGGGTTCCCACTCTGTTCTTGAATTCATTTTCCAGGACATTTTCAGCTGCTACAGTCTGACAGACAGTAGTTATCACACCAAACACTAACACATCCCCCATCCCACTCAGGAGAACACTTGTACCTTATTCTATACATTTAACCAGTTTGTTTCTATGTTTCTTCCTCTCTGAGTCTGATTTAACAATGCGCAGTCCGTGGCTATTTAACTTATCTATGAAATAATCTCTTACATGCTTAGAAACAGTGTTGTTTTTGGCGGCCTGTTTTAATTTTAGTCTCGTCTTTGTGTCAAACTGCAATTTATTAGTTTTGGTCATGTTCATGCTCTTTGTTATCTAGTCAAGTTTCAGTCGACTAAAACTCTGAGCACTTTAGTCTCATTTTAGTCAGAATATCTCAGGACTATTTTCTTGTGACGATCCCTGACTTAACTTCCTGTTTCTTAAATTGTGGTTAACACTAACCCACTGCAGCTACATCTTCTAAATAATGCCGCGAGTGGGGATTGAGGAAGTGACGTCGCTGCCTAGGAAACAGAAATACTGCAAAGTAATAATAATAATGCGACTGAAAATTATATTTTTATTTGTCATCATATATTTCATTATAGTTATCGTCTCATGAACACCAATTATATTGCGTTTCGTCTTGTTTTCATTGACGAAAGCAACACTACTTAGAAAGGATGACAATTTTATCATAGAACAACACAAAAACATGTTGTTTTTGTTTTTAAACCACACTGCCGGAGAGAAAACCCTCACGCTACTGGAAACACTCATCAACTTCTTTGGATAATAAATCCTGAAAAGGTCTGAAAAAGTCAAACAGAGCTCTGGTAGCTGATGTCACCGTGTGATAAATAATTTTCCATGTGTTTTCCATGATGTGTTTTTTCTATATGTGAGCAAAAACAACTTTATAAACTATTCTAAACGTGATGTGAACTGGATCGGAGGTTCGAGCCGAGCGTCACCTGGTAAACTCCTCCCGGGGACATGGTGCCGTTGTGGAGGCCGAGGAACGGCTGCACGGCGTCCTGGCAGCGAGCCCAGTCGCCCTGACCGCGCAGGTACAAGGTGCGGTTGCCCCTGACGACCGCGTCCGACAGGCCGACCGGCAGACACGGGTCCAGGTACGGCTTGTCCTCGCTCAGGCCCGTCTGAGTGGTCAGGAACCTGCAGACAGAGGAGGCAGGCTCAGTCTGGTTTGTGTGTGTGTGTGTGTGTGTGTAACTCAGGTATAATATAACATAAATGGTGGTCATAGCAGTAATAAACAAAGAAATTCTAATAATAACAGTAATATCCATCATAAAAATAATAATAACAGTATTAATAATATTTCAGGGTTCCTACACATGTTGAAATTTCTAAATTTTATACTTTTTCCAGGCCATAATCTCCAGACTTCTCGGTAAAAAAATTCAAATAATTGGTGACATTTATAATTTTAAAAAAAACAACGGTTGTGACAGCAATAATAACAGAAATGATAATAATAGTGATAATAACAGAAATAATTCTAAAAATAAGAAAGAAAAATAAGAACAAAGGATGAAAAAAAGGATGTGGGAGTGGAGGATGTGTAGATGAATGACATTTTGAATGAAATTCTTGGCCAGGCCTTGCTTGGAAAAGAGCTTTTTTTTATTTCAAGTAATCTGCCTGGTAAAATACAGGTAAAATATATATTTTTTTAATGAATGAAACTATGAGAGAAGAAAAAGAAAGAAAGAAAGAAAGAAAGAAAGAAAGAAAGAAAGAAAGAAAGAAAGAAAGAAAGAAAGAAAGAATTAAATGGGGCCAGTTAATAAGATGTCACATTGACAAGATGCATCTGATCCATTAGCCCGAGGTCGTGTTAGTCTGTTAATAATAATTATAATAATAATTTAATATAATATCTAAATAAATTAATATAATAATAATGTAAATAAAACAAGACGACAGATTGACGAACATCTTGTCAACAACATGTGACATCATGAACCACCTGGCTGCATCGCACACACTTCAAAGTAAATACTGACTGAGCTGTGTGTGTGTGTGTGTGTGTGTGTGTGTGTGTGTGTGTGTGTGTGTGTGTGTGTGTGTGGTCACCTGTTCTTGGCGAGCGTCTTGTTGACCAGCTGGTCCTCGTAGCGCTGCCGGGCCATGTTTCCTCCGAAGCCCAGGAAGGTGGTGACGTAGACTCTGTAGACGTGCTGCGTGTGCTCCACGTCGCAGCCCAGGTTGAACTCTGCCAGGACGCTCTTCCCCGCCTCCTCCTGGTAACCACGGCGATGATGATAAATAAATAAATAATCACCAATCAATCAAGCTGCTGCGTTAAAGGGATGCCTCACTCCCGAGTCCATGACCAGCAGATAGACACCATCCTTTCGACTGTGCGTGCAGTAACAAGGGAGATAGAGCCGTATCGCCCGTAATTAGCTTAGCTCAAACACTGGAAGTGTATGGGTAGTGTTAGCCTGCCTCCACCTAAAGTCATCAGAGAAACTCTTCAGCAACTCTAAACGGAAACCGGCGGGCCGATCTTCGTCTCAGAGCTGACAAAACTCTCCGGTAACTAGGCATCTTGAGCGGTCAAATGCCGGTAACGGGACGAGATCGGTCCAAACGGAGGGTTCAAGCAAAGACGGTTTATTTTGGTTCAAGCTAGCTACATCGAGGGTAGGTTAGCTTCCTGTTTCAAAGTAAAAGCACAAATTCTATCGTCATGGTTTTCTGTATGTAAAGGGCAACGGGTGTTTTATTTTGTGAAAGTAACCAGAAGTGCGTTGGTCACAACGGCTAGCTTGAGTAGCGCTGAATTCGTCCGAACAAAATTGTAAACAGCTGGTATTTAGACAAATTAACGGCACACTACTGATCTAAACGGCTACTTTCTCGCCTAAACATGTTTGAAATGTTGATAAAGTGATATATTTACAGAGTTTAGAGCTAAAATGAAATCAGCTTCTGACTGCTGATTTCAGCTCGGCTAGGAGGCAGGCTAACACTTCCTATGCACTTCCAGCGTTTGAGCTAAGCTAATTAGCGACTTTAGGTGAAGGCAGGCTAACACTACCTATACACTTCCAGCATTTGAGCTAAGCTAATTACGGGCGATACGGCTCTATCTCCCTTGTTACTGCACACACAGTCGAAAGGATGGTGTCTATCTGCTGGTCATGGACTCGGGAGTGAGGCAAGACACGAAAAAAAAATGTTGGCGTATCCCTTTAATAATCAATCAATCAATCAATCAATCAATCAGTCAGTCAGTCTGCTGCCCCGTCCTGTAACACTCACCTGCTCTGGAGAGCTGAAGGTGATGGCGCTCGGCACCTCGTAGGCGATCTGCAGCGAAGCTCCGCCCATGTCCATGATTCCCACCGTACGCCGCCGGCTGATTGGCCGCTGGTTCTGAGAGCTGGTCGTCACCTCCACCGTGGCGTCCTCTGACGGACAGACGGAAAAGGATTTGTTTTTTACTTTTTCACTTTCACTTCCAGACTCTGATGACTCGTGCTGCTGCTGCTTCATCGTCACTCACCCTCGTCAGCGTGGTCGAAGCGCCCCAACACGAAGTTGATGCCGATCCACGCGTACACTCCTGCAGCGGCCATGATGGAAACACAGACACACTCTTTTTAGCATTTGTATTTGTATTTTTAACATTTTAACATTGGTATTTATTTTGTTTAAGTTGGACTGTCGCTCTGCAGATTACATTTCTAATGGAAAAATAAAGTTCTGTGAAATGAATTGAAAATAATAATAATGATGATGATTATTATTATTCTTATAATAACAACATAGCAGTGTATGAGTGACCTCTCTGACCCTGAGATGCAAAACAAACAGTAACATTTCACAGAGTAAATCCTGGGGGAGGACATGAAGAAAGTTTCTCCCTTTCTCTCCCTAAATGAACATCAAATTCACACAAAGTGATAAAACGGCAACTAATTCAGGAAGCACCCAGAAATCAAACCTAGTCTAAAACTAGTCTACAGTCTCCATTTTTAATGCAACCAGGTATCCTCACATCATGTAGCTTCAAATCTGGCGTTTCTGACAAATGAATAAATAAATAATTAAAAATAGTAGGACCAAACCATTGTGAGTCAGGAGAGGGGATGTTCACATTTTAGAAGGATTAAAACATGTTGTGTTGTTTGTTATTTACAAGACAGAAGGGCATCGTAGATTATTACCCTGCTCTTTATTATTACCCAGAGAGAGCCGGTTGTGACCAGAGTGAAAATAAAAACTCGTCCTCTCACCCTCCTGTTTCCCTGAGATGACCTCGGCGTGGGAGCTGGAGAACAGGAAGTCGAACTCCAGAGGAACGTCAGTCACCAGGTCCTCCAAGATGGCCGCCTGTTGGCTAGAAGTGGAGAGAGAGTGGTGAAAAACACACACACACAGACACACACACTTGGTCTTCTTAGAAACCAGAACTAAAAGAATAAAGTGTGTAGTTTGTAAATTCTTCAGTTAACTTTTTAAAGGGATAGTTCAACATTTTGGCAAATTGGCCCATTGCCATAATCCCTATAGTCATAGCAGTAGGTTCGTTACCTTTAATTGTCAGTGCAAGCTATTTTTAGAACGGTGGAGCAGAGCCGTGAGCTGCTCAGAGCTACGCTACGGAGGCTCATGGGATTTCTCGGTTTCCCTCATCAAACTCATCAAATACACAATCCAACAACTCCACAACGCTCTGGTGGACAAGTTGTGACCTGCACATTCACCACGCTATGAGATAATAACACAACGTTACCAGACAGAGTTGTTTTAGAGGGAAATGCAGAGACTGCTTGATGAAAAACTGTCCCTGAAGGCAACGAGCATCAGCGGTTTTGCATGAATTTCCCTCTAAAACAACTCTGTCTGGTAACGTTGTGTTATTATCTCATAGCGTGGTGAATGTGCAGGTCACAACTTGTCCACCAGAGCGTTGTGGAGTTGTTGGATTGTGTATTTGATGAGTTTGATGAGGGAAACCAAGAAATCCCATGAGCCTCCGTAGCGCTCCGTTCCGCCATTATGCTCCGCCGTTCTAAAAACAGCTTGCAACGACAATTAAAGGTAACAAACCTACTGCTATGACTGTAGGGATTATGGCAATGGGCTGATTTGCCAAAATGTTGAACTATCCCTTTAAAAACTAGGATGTCAGAGCTTACTTGAACGCAGCAGTGCAGACTATTGTTTTATAATATAATATAATCAGTGATGGGAATAACGGCGTTAAAATAAACGGCGTTACTAACGGCGTTATTTTTTTCAGTAACGAGTAATCTAACTAATTACTATTTCCACCGTTACAACGCCGTTACCGTTACCGACAATTAAATGAGGCGCGTTACAAACTACTCAGTGAAGCTGTTGTCCTCCGACTTGGCTCATCTCAGCCACAGAAGCTGCTAAACTGTTTTTCTTTTTCCTTCTCTCCTTTGGTGAGGGGAGGGGGGAGGAGGGAGGGACGAGACAACCACATAAGTGATGCTGATTGGTTGAGGCAGAGTAAGGTTTCATGCTAAGCCAATCAGAGGCAGTGTTCAGTTTGTACACAAACCACGCACGCAGTTTAGCCTCACACACACAGACTAGCAGAGGGAAGCTGCAGAGATCGGAGGGAAAGTACAGACACTACTTTAATCTCCTTGAGGTAAAAGACAAGAACATGTGAGGTGTAGCTACATTATGTCCTGGAGCGAAGTGTTTGTCCTGAGCTTCTGCTCACCTGACTCTGTGCAGCTTCCTCATTAAATCCAAACAGTCCGACACAGCGACGCACTGCTCCTCTTTGACTCTAAAGTCTCTGTAGCTCATCAGCCCGGAACTCTTCCAGAGCAGCTACAGCGCAGCGTTGTGACCTCAACCATGGTTGATGAGAGCAGAAATGTTGTTGTTGTAGTGAAAATGGGCGGGCTCGTGAAGACGCGAATTTACACAAAGTCAAAACGAGCGAGAAATCGCGTATCTCGCGTTTGGTCGCGCGTCACAACTCGAGCGAAAAAAAAGCGATGAATTAGACGAAGACGCGATGGTCCCGTCGCCCAAAAAATCCCGTGTATTGCGTCGCAAAAAAAAAAAAGTCGCGTATATCGCGTCGCCCGCCTAATCGCGTCTTTGCGTTACGGCCTTTTACACCGCGGACGTAACGAATAAACGGTGACGGTGTGAACGAACAACATAGAACAGGACCAGACGTGGCGTTGTTTCCTCTTTTCACCGACAGCTCCACTCTCCCTTACTTACACTAACTACTGTTATTGTTGAGGCAGAGAATTGTTGGATTTGTAGTTTTTGACCAATCGCAGGTTGTGCTCTTTCTTTTTTGTGATTTTCCCAGTTCACACATGTATTTTTTTTTAGGGGCAAATGCGAGACTAAAATTATTTAAGACTTGAACACAATAATTCAACAAATTTAAGACATTTTAAGACCTAAAATTTAGATTTTCAAATTTTAGACTTTTTAAGACCCCGCAGATACCCTGTTATTTCATATAAAAGATTAAGTGCATACATATTTAATGATGCTGTGTATTATATATTATATATTTAAGACCATCTTTGAATTTTCTAATAAATGTAATACTTTTTAAGGCCTTAATTGTAGATACATGAATTTAAGACTTTTTAAGGATCCGCGGATACCCTGAGAAGTTGTGTGCTCGCAGCAGGACAGATAATCAGATGGATAATCGGTAAAGTTAATAATTTCACTTAATGTGGCCATGAATAAATTAATTTCGATGTTTCCTGTTATTGTTGCCCAAACGCAAATCTTGAATAGGTCTCCACTGTTTTCACATTTAAAAAGGTCTTTGTTGTCTTTGTACAGAGACAATATGAGATTTGCTTGTAGGCAGCCACAGCACTTAAAAAACCCACTGTAACCTATTTTCATAGGCACACCAGCCTCGCTTTCAATAAAACACACACTCGCATTCCATAATTGCGATCAGTGAAATATATGAAAACAATAAAATACAATTTAAAAATGCCCTTGGAAAGAAAAAGTAACGCAATAGTTACTTTCCCTGGTAACTAGTTGCTATTATAGTGAAGTAGTGGAGTTACTAACTCAGTTACTTTTTGGAAGAAGTAATTAGTAACTATAACTAATTACTTTTTAAAAGTAACGTTCCCAACACTGCATATAATATAATAGTTCATGGTGTCCCGTCTACCTCTCCGGCAGCAGCCTCATTCCGGCCGTACACAGGATGTAGAGCGGCGTCTCCTTGTGTTTGCTCTTGGGGACGTGAGCGGCGGCGAAGCTGAGCAGAGGGTGGAGGTAGTCGCTGGCCCGGGTGGGCGTGGTCGCCAGGGTGGAGATACCTGACAACGAAACAAAACAAAACAAAATGTCACTGTCAGAGAGTCTACAACGTCACATGACCTCTCACTGCTGATCACAGTGAATCTAATCAATGTGCTGCGACTGAGCAGACAAACAAGAGGGACAGAGACTCATCAATAACTAACTATCAAATAAATAATCAACAGAAAAGCAGCATCTCATCTCAGGATGAAGAGACACATTTACAGCTAGAGGAAAAAATAAAACTGGTTTTAAATCTCTCTCTGTTTTCCCCCCCCTTTTTTTTTTTTTAGGGCTGGTGACAGTATTTTCTCATTTACAGAGTGATAAAAAGAAGTGATATCCAGAATCTCCTCTGTAAAAACTTCTGACTAATATGTCAACAAAATAAAACAAGAATTTTGAAAGTAGCATTATCCATTGTTCAGATTTTTGGTTCTGGAAATTATTTCTTTACAAAAATAAACGGTGGTGCAGTGCAGTGGTAATGTTTATAATATCTCTGACCGTTTATTTTAGTAAAGAAATCATCACAACAAGGAAAAAGTGTTTGTTTCTGTGGCGGAGAGCAGGCGCTCTGTGATCAGATAGTAATGTCTTTCCAGGATGTTTCAGAGTTCGGCTAACACAAAGTTTATAGGTTTATACTGTTTATACTGTACACTATATGAGTTCAGTGGTGTCTCTAAGGATTCCAGTCATGTACCAGAGATATTTGATTGTTTTCTGAGTGTTTGTTGTGGTTGAAAGAATTGCCCCTATGGGTTAGCGTTGTTGCTATCCCTAGCGCCGGGTAGCCATGGTGTAACTCTGGTTTGCCTGCATCAATTTTAGTCGCGTTTTTTGCTCAACTCCCAACACTGGGTGACCATCAGGAAAACGATTTAGGGGTCAAAAATGGCCGGAATTCTCCTTTAAGATTTACATTTAGTTTTCTGCAGCTCTCAGACACAGATTTATCAATTAAAATACTGAATAAAAATATTAAATATTATTCGTCTTCAATGATTCTTCTTTTGAATTCCTTGAACATTCACACACGGACACAGTGGTGTAGTAACATGAGGTTATTATGGGATGAAAAACACAGTTAGAGAGCTTGGTGGTGGTCGCTCTCCCTCGCTTTAGAGACAGACAGTACCTACCTCCAAGCCATTATACACTTGAATCTGCACTAAGCACTTTGCACTTTTCCTCGCACTGACACTTATGCTGTTATGTGACGCTGCTGGGTACTGTACTGTCCTCCTCGTATATTGTATTGTATGGTATTGTGTGTACTAGTATTTATTGTGGTGTATGTGGTGGGAGTATTGTATTGTCTTGTTTCTCTGTGAGAGCAAAAACCAAGGCACATTCCTATCAACTTGTTTCTACTTGTTGACATCATGGCAATAAACTTTTGAATCTTGAATCTTGAATCTTGAATGCTCACCAGGTTTGATCTTCTTGACGACGGGTTTGTGGTCGCGGTCCTTCATCTGGCGGATGTCCAGCAGCGTGTGGGGGTTCCCGTTGTGGGGGGGCCAGTAGTAGACGAAGACCCTGGAGCCGCTGCTGCCGCAGTCCACCACGATGCCGTAGTTCAGCGCCGCGTTCAGGACGTCGGTGGCCTCCATGGACTCGGCGATGGAGAGGTACCTGCAGGAGGAATAGAATAGAATAGAATAGAATAGAAGCTTTATTGTCATTGTAAAAGAAAATACAACGAAATTTCCAGTGGCCTCTGTGTCGACAAATGCAAACAAATATATATACACAAAAAACACATAGACAACCATTCTGGCCAGCAGGAAAATGTATGTATGTATCTATGTAACTAAAATGTATAAAAATATATAAATAGGCTAAAAATAACAGTGCAAATGAGGAGGAAGACGGGTCGGTGGTCGAGAATTTTCTTTAAAACCTTGAGTTTGATTCATTTATATTCAGATATTATCTTCAGTTCTACATCAGAGACTTTTTTTTTTAAAGGTTGGTTGGCTGGATTTTCCATTCAGGCTGCCGTACAAACATGGCGGTGCAAGATGGCGACAATCTAAAGCAAGACCCGTGCTATCCACAAGTTTCCGAACGTCATCTATGGTCAAAACCAGAAACCAGAGGCCGGTTTTGCATTTCCGGTGGAATTGTACGTTTACGTTTCCATGGTTTTCAGTCGTTGTCATAGTTGCGGTAAATGCATGGATCTATTAACGCTGGCTTTTAACACGGATGTCAATTTGTGTGATAATATCCATTGTTAAAAGCTGGTGTATTGATCCATGCAATTTTCATTGAAAAAAAAAAAATCCATGCATTTACCGCGACTACCAAAACCATGGAAACGTACACAAACGTTCGGAAAAAGGTGGATATGTAGATATAAGAAGAATTATAAGCCTACGAAAACCAAACTAATTATATTACACACTTATATACTAATATATTCATGGGTTGTATATTCAGAGTTTGCCAATAATAAACCTTGACAATTATTACACACTGGACCTTTAAGTGTCTTTATTCTCTGTTCCTTCCACATCACTCCTAGAAGCTCTGATCCCGTGTGAAGCAGCAACTTCACAGCTCAGGTTTAATTCACATCAAACTTCACCTTTACTTCAAGTTAAATGCATAAAGTTGTTGAGTGTGTGTGATGTGTGTGTGTCCTTGGCTGCTGAGCGGAGCAGCTGTCGTCTCTCTCAGTCACTTTGTGCTCAAAAACAAACCTGATAAGGAACCAGACAAACTTGATTGTTTATCAGTTGCTGCCTGTTTTTTTCCAGCGGTGCAGCAATTAAAGCAGCAGCACCGACTTATAGAAGACTTATAATAATAATAACAATAATAATATTAAAGGACATTTAATAACGCTGGTATTCAGGACTTTTTTTTATATGATCTGCACTTTATATTCTCTAATAAGCACCTTTGCACAGTACACCTGCCTCATACTAAGCACTCCTTTTCTTTTTGCTGTTGTAGCGGATGTGGTTTAAGTTGTGTGTGTGTTGGATGTTTTGTGTGCGTTGTTTTATGGTATGGTTGTTGCTTTATGTCTTATGTTTGGACAACAGATGGAAATTAGCTTCTGCAAAATCTAGTGTGAAATGATCAATGCAACCAAACATTGTCCTTGAATAAAATAAATAAATAATGTGTGACAGACTTGAAGTTTTTGTTTTGTTTTGTGGATTAAACATGTCGCCTCTCGTCTCCTTCAACTGAATCGACAGAATGACACGTTTCTATGACGATAACTGGATCATTTTCCACCCAGACAAATGTATAAAATCAATATTCCTGTTTACACCTGTCAGCAACTCACTTTTATGTGCAAATAAAGAAAGAAAAGAAAATAATAATAACTGCAACTGTGATCCGAGTCACAAGTTCAGTTCTGTGTGTGTGTGTGTGTGTAACTCTGCCTCTCTAGATGTAAACCAGGTCAGTGAGGATCAGTGGCCGTGATCCAGCAACATAAACTCATTTAAACCTCAGTGTAGAGAAACACAGAGCAGAGCTACAGGACTCCTGCTCACGTTAGATATTAGAAAACGACTGACAGTCTGAAACATGTATCCAGGTCGGCTGAGGTGGATGATGTGTGTGTGTGTGTTTTAATACAAATCAATATCTCATGCTGCAAACTCATATTTTATGCTCTGTTTTAGTCTAGATTTTACGACGGAGTATTAGGGCCACATTGAGAAAAAAAAAACACAGACTTCGAGATTAAAGTCATAAATCTACGAGAATTAAGTCATACATTTCCTACGAGAAAAAGGTCATAACGTTACGAGAATAAAGTCGTACATGTATGAGATTAAAGTTGTAAATTTACAAGAAAAAAGTCATAACATTACGAGAATAAAGTTGTACATTTCCTACGAGAAAAAAGTAATGACGTTACGAGAATAAAGTCGTACATTTATGAGAATAAAGTTGTAAATTTACAAGAATAAAGTCATAAATTACGACTTTATTCTCGAAGTTTGTGATTTTTTTATTTGTCAATGTGGCCCTAATACGCCGTCATAAGTTTTTATTTTATTATATAGATTTCACTTTTTATTTTTTACCCCTGGCACTTTCTTAATTATTTTTTTCTGGCTTTTAATTGTATGTTTAATGTTTCCAATTTCTACTATTCTGGGTTTCTTACTGTTAAATGTTTTGTCTTTATGTAAACCACATTGAGTCTCCCCTTCGTATGAGATGTGCTATATAAATAAAGATACCTTGCCTTGCCCTATAATAAGTTCTTTTCACGTCTGTCCACTCACTTGTTGACTCGGGAGCCGGGCCGGCGCTGCGGCCCCCACAGCTGCCTCTGATAGGTCCCCAGGAACAGCAGGGTGGAGGTGACGAGGAGCAGCAGCAGCAGCAGCCACCGCTGCCTGGGAGCACAGCCCAGGGACAGCAGGGACACGCTGCAGTACCAGGACGCCGGCAGGCAGGACAGGCTGATCCTGAGGAGACAGACACCACCGTTATATGTTGTATGTGCTGTCATGACAAAGTCTGGACAGACACCCCCTGGTCCAAATGTCTGTTCATGTGAACAGTTAAGCTGGTGGAAGATGAAATGACCTCCAAAAGGCTTAAAGTTCAACATAAAACACTTGTTATTTGCAGTATTTTTTATCAATATCAGTGTGTTATTTTAGTTTTTTAGACAATTTTAGAGTGAAAAGGGAAAAAACAAAAATCTTCGCACATCTATTTCTTAGGCAGGTGCGTCGGAGGGTGACAATTAAGTCCAAATTAGAAAAAGAAGAGCTCCCGCACACAGGGTCAACTTGCAGAATTTATTATGCAACGTTTTGGTACTAGACCTTTTTCAAAAAAAAATGTTGCTTGAAAAAGGTCTAGTACCGAAACGTTGCATAATAAATTCTGCAAGTTGGCTATGTGTGCGGGAACTCTTCTTTTTCTAGAGTGAAAAGGGGAAACAAAGCAGCAGCCTGCAAAAGAATGGGAAACCCAGGAGAGTTGAGATCTCAGATAACTTTGACCAAGGTATTTACTCATTCCTTTTCTGTCATTTTGAAAATGTAAAAGATGAAAATAAGAAAATATATCATTAAAAGTGTAAAGGGGATGTGTCATTTTTTTAAAACTTTTTGCAGCTTTTATCAGTTTATCATTGTTATTGTTATTATTACCTTGCCATGAGTCCAGCTCGGCAGAAATACAAGATGTCACAGTCGTCACCTCATGGTGTCTGAAGTCTGAGGACGAGGAGGACGATCCTTGTCTTCTGGCTGGAGGACGGAGAAAGGAGAGAGAAGTTATAAAATAAAAAGCTGCTGCTGCTGTGGTTGTTCAGGAGGTGGACAGCAGTTCCTCCAGTCCACGTGTACAAGTGTAGATAATGAACCACAAGATTGTGTGTCTGTGTGTGTGTTTGCACTGGTAAATGTGGCGTGTGTGTTGTAAAGCAATGAAGCTATAAAACAGAAAAATAACTGTATGTTGTTGTTTTAACCCAGTGAAACTAATATAATAGAACATAACGGAATACTTTTAACACAAACATGTTTTACATAAATTGAAAATGTATCATGATATAATATAATACAATACAAAACAATAGTATTTGGGTGGATGACGTGACATGGCAGTTTTGCTGTCTTCAGTGTCAAACATGTATAAAAAATATATTTGCCAAAAACCTTCTCAATATTGTGCAGAGCATCATGCTTTATGTGAACATACACAACATTTAAACAGTTCATCACTCATTCTTTCAGAATTTTCAACCAAACATAACAAAACTCATATGGTGTGACTGTCCGGCACTTGTTTCTCAAAGTGAGAACTTGAATAAAACTAAGAAAAATAGGTGCAAAAATGCTCAAAAAAATACAGAAAAATAATACAGATGTCTATTTGTGAGCCTACTCTTTTCACTGTCCAAGCATAATGTTTTGAGTCAGTTCTAATCAAAAAGATTTTGTCCAAGAAATCAAAATCATATGGTGTGACACTGTTTTGGGATATTTCAACAGGCAATTGTTTTGACATCCTTGGGAAGGAGAGGACCCTCTTCAAGAAGACTGTACAGTACTGGCAATGTATTGCTAGTACTGTACAACCTGAGTTGTGCCATCATTTTTATTTTTACAATAAATCAGATCTTGTTGGCACTCTGACAAAGGTCCCACTTCCAGATGTCCTTTTGGTGTGACACATTTTTCATAAAAATGCAAAAGAAATTTTATTATTTTTTCATATTTACATGTAAACCTATGTTGCTTTGTTACATCTAGCATGTTGTTAGTATGCTAATGTGTAGCTACAAGACTCAAGGTAATAAGTTGATATGCTTTATTACAATGGGACTTTCAGCTGTCAGTGTAAAACTGTCAGTCTTTAGTCCTTTAACGTTACAGCTTAACTATCTTTTTTAAAATCACCTACTTTCCCTCTGGTTTATGTAACAGTGCTGCTGTAACGTTGATAACATTAACCTACTGTCTTATAAACACAGTTTTTTTTACTCTTATTCCCTCCATCGTCTGTTAGCATCACACAGAGATTTCCTTATGATCCTGTGACGTTACGTGACGTGACGTCTCTCTGTATGTTACAGTCTATGTGTAAATATAATGGCCGTTATCTCACGGTTATATAAGATAAAGCTGTTGCATTGAAAAAAAAATTACAATAAAATAGAAAATAAACAAAGGAAACAAACACAAAACGATGATAAATGTTTAAAAAAATGTCAACATTAGCCTTAAAAACCGACCGCTGTAGCGTGGCAACAGTTACCGGCTAATGAGACGTTCATGAACCACCGTTTATGATCGTTATATCTAAGCATCGGTATGCCAACAGAAAGTTACCGGACGGAGCTCCGTGTTGTTGTTGCTTCGACGGGGCGGGTTATAAAATGTTTAAATCCCCCAGCAGCACCTCTTCTTCCTCCTCCACCTCTGGACTTCACCGAGATGGTTTTAAAAAGACGACGACGAGCCGAAGGACCGGAAATGACCGAAGATATCCGACAGCTTTCCGGTGGGTTGGCCCGATTCTAGGCACTCTAACCCGAACGCCATCACGTCACAGAGGACGTACGTTACGTTACGTCCTGCTGCATTCGAGTGCTGTAGGAAAAATGAAGTGTAGTTTGATTCACCTGTCAAAGTGTCTGTTTACACAGTAATACATTTGTTTCTGACTTTTATTTATTTTTTATTTCTTTATTTTTTCTAGTTTTTTTCTGGTTTGGTTAGAGTAAAATGATATTTCCGTTTTAAAGACCCTTCTCCCTGGATTTCAGATCAAGTTGAGACAGACACCTTCACTTTTATCTTACAGCTTTGTATTTTACCTGATTGAAGGTATCTTAGCTATTATTGTTGGATTATGTTTTATGTAAGTTATGTTGTTTTCTTACAGTTTTATTTGTATTTTAACAGAGAACACCACCACGTCACTGAGTACGTAAATTACGTCTTGCTGCATTTACGTGCTGTGGGATAAATAAATTGTAGTTTGAAGCCACCTGTGTTTGATACACTTGTTTCTGACTTTTTTCTATTCTGGTTAGAGAAAAAGACATTACGCTTTACAGACCTAGCCTATATTTTCTGGCTGGCTTTCAGATCAAGTTTAGACAGACACCTTACTTTTATCTTGTTATTATTAGCCTATAGGCCTACTTTTATTTGTATTTTTTTTTACCTTATTGAAGTGATGATGTTTTTACTGTCTTAACCATTTATGTTTGTCATTTGTGTTGTTTTCCTATATAGTGCTGGCGATTGATTATAATTATGTTGTGCAGCACTTTGGTCAACTGAGGTTGCTTGCCATATAAATAAAATCTGAGTTAAGTTAAGTTGAATTTTTCTATTAAAAAAAGAAGAACATTTCCACAGTAGTAGTGAAGACAAACACCTGTGTTTTGATCTGTTGTGATTGGCTGATTAGCCGCATCAGGTGCAGAGTGCTGCTGGTAATCAATTATTAACCAAATATTACTAGAAGGAAAAACTAGATCATTTCAAAACTGGAAGGGAATAAAAATCAGCTCCTGCCAACAGAGATACAGTAAAGACAAGGAAACTGATGTGACTCATACAAAACATGTGAAGAATGTATTACTGCTCTGAGTGACACTTCCTCATGTGAACTGCCTATCTATTTTTTACTTATTTATTTAGTCAGTATTATAAAAGTATTTCATGGCGCAATATTGCACAGTATGGGACATCATGTTTAAAACTTCTTGTACAATGAGACCTCACACTTTTTTCTTCTTTTTGAATCCAATCTTTATTGATAACAGCATTAAAGTACAAGTGCAGTTATTAATACCAGAGACGTTCTAATATGAGAAGGACTTTGTTAATACACAAACGATACAAATAATTAAACCGGACCCAGGGGGAGTTTTCTGTTGTTAGAGTCAGATATAGACCTACTTTGGATGTAGCCTACTGTTCAGTTTCACTTTCAAAAGCTATAAATGAAGGTTTTGAATGACTAAATTTAGTTGCCTGAATATAATATGTCCCTAAAAAACGATCAGCAAATTTATTATAACTATCTATCTATCTATCTATCTATCTATCTATCTATCTATCTATCTATCTATCTATCTATCATATTTCTCTAAAAAATTATGAGACCTTCCGCTGTTAATTTATATTCCAGGTCCCATGTGTAAGAGTATTTTATGGCGCAGGTATTATTGCACAGTATGGGGACATCCAATTTAAAACTTCCCGTACACATAAATATGTAACGAGACCTCCTCCTACTGTTATAAAATCTGACGTACAATCCCCCGCCCACTTTATTTACCCGCCTCATTTTACGACCGAATCAGCCAATCAAAAAAGCCTTCCTGTGATTGACAGGTGTCTCGTCCAATCAGCGTCCAGCTTTGAGCGTGACTCGCGGACATACCCACCCGCGCTCCAGTCAGTCAGTCACACTCCTTCCCTTTCCCGGGATTCACTCCAGCCTGCCGCCGCCACCACCAGCACCGCGCCAAGACTTTTCTCCATCTGGAGGGAGACCCATCATCAAATGAGATAAGAAATAATTTAAGATAACACCGAAAGGCCGGTCGCTAACTTACAATTTTTAAAAACTCCTCGTCGTTTGAATGGAAGCGGACGGTTTCGTGTCCCGGCGAACGTCCGTGGAAACACCGGGCGCCCGATGGCTGGACGGCGGCAGGCTGCTGGGAGCCACCACGGCGGTTGTCGGAAGGATGGCGGCGTCGGGGGAACAGGACTTTACCCCGGCGCTGCTGCATCGAGCAACCGCAACCTCAACCTCAACCTCCTCCTTAGCCCACCACCCGACGGCGGAGACCTGCTCGACCTCTGCGGACCCAGAAATGGAGTACGAAGGGCTGCCTCAGGGAGCCGCCACCAGCACTCACATGCTGGCAGGGTCCGTGGCTGGCATCATGGAGCACTGCCTCATGTACCCCATCGACTGTGTCAAGGTAACAAACACACAACAGACACAGATAACACAACGTAAACACGCTGTTTTGTCATTTTAAATGGCGTCCGTTTATGTCACTGAAAAGAGCCGTTGGTTGGTTTCACAGTAAACGTTAGTAGGCCTGAACACAAGCCTGGTGCTGCGTTCAGGACAACTCGGAACTCGGAGAATCGCTTAAAAAAAACATGGCGGACAGGGGACAAACCTTGCATTCAAAGTGCTTCATGTAGCTTATTAAAACATTACAAAGGGCAGAAAAACAATTAAGCAAAAGGAAAGAAATAAGTACTTAAACAGATAATCTAAAATCAAAGAGAAACAGCAACCTGAATGTACTGTGTTCCGCAACAACAGTAGGTAATCTGTAACCATAAGTAAATATTGTATATAACATGATATAACATTTTAATCGATGTCCGGAGAAGTCAGGGTAGATTTTATTTCTTTCTCCCGAGTGGGAATTCCCACATGAAGCGGCGTTCGGGTTCAATTGCACCTTTTTTCCAAGTAGGAGATGTGAAAAGTCCGAGTTTCTAGTTGTCTCGAACGCAGCATGAGCCCGAGCTAGTAGGCTACATGCTAACCGGGGGTAACCTTGCTAACAGAGGTCAGTTAACTAAATAAACGTCACCTAAAAGCACAAAATAACGAAACAGAAACTGTCCAAATTGAAAATATGAACACGAACGGGCATGTTTGACCTCAGCTCAGCGTTTCATGTTGGCAGATACTGTGTGTTAATAACAACAGACTGATGTGTTTGACAGTTGTGTCCCCTCTCATTGCAGAGCTAGCATGCTACTAGCTCACTGACTGATGCGTCCATTATCGGACAGTATAATATAATATAATATACAGTGTAGATATAGTTGTATATGTATAATAACTGTTTTTACTGTCTTTAAATAGACCAGGGGGAACCCAACACTGCTGTCTTATCATAGTTCATATATTCAGTTGGATTTAGTCATAAATTATTAAAGGAATAGTTCAACATTTTTGGCAAATACTCCCATCACCATAATCCCTATTGTCATAGCAGTAGGTTCATCACCTTTAATTATCGGTGCATGTTGTTTTGAGATCAGCAGGGCAGAGTTGTGAGCTGCTCAGTGTACACAATGGAGGTGAACGGTACAGGTCCAAGCTCATAATACACAATCCAACAACTCCAAAACGCTCTGGTGGACAAGTTGTGACCTGCACATTCACCACGCTATGAAATAATCAAGTTACATTACGACATATAAGCAAATACTCTGAACTACTTGTCTTGCTTTCCCCTCCGCCCAGCAGCCGTGTCTGGGATGTAGTTACGGCTACGCATTTGCCTCTAAAACAACTCTGTCTTGTAACATTACATGATTATTTCATAGCGTGGTGAAAGTGCAGGTCGCAACTTGTCCATGGGAGCGTTTTGGAGTTGTTGGATTGTGTATTTGATGAGTTTGATGAGGGATAGAGGACCTGTACCGTTCACTGAGCAGCTCACGTCTCTGCCCCGCCGATCTCAAAACAACATGCACCGATAATTAAAGGTAATGAACCTACTGGCATGACTATAGGGATTATGGCGATAGGAGGATTTGCCAAAAATGTTGAACTATCCTTCAAAGTTCAACGAGCACTGCTTTGCTTTGCTTTGCAACGAGGTGCCAAACGAATTTATTAGCACAGACTAAACTATATAAACACTCCATTTGTATCTTATCTACATTGTTTTATCAAGAGGTGTGTTTGAGTGTAAAACTGCCAGAGAAGGTCGTGTCATCAGGTCAGTGTGAGGAAACAGTAAAAGGAGTGGATCATTAACTCAGGTTAAATAGATTAAACAGAGGACCGTCCAGATAACGATAAAGAGAGAGAGAGATTCTTGGAAGTGAAACACCTCTGACACACGGCAGGAATCAAGTCGGTCACCTCACCTGTACCTGGATCAGTTCACTGTAAAACCCATGGACTGTATATAATGATTATTACTCACCAGTGTCTCACTCGACTCAACCTGGACTCGCCCAGTTTTAATTACTGAGCACTGATGAGCAATAACAGCTTTATGAAATAACCACTCGTAGCTTTTTTCAGTAACAAGTAAAATCAAAAAAGTTATTGCTACCCCCGTTATAACATCCGTAACCGTTACCGACAATGAAATGTGCCGGCGTTAAATGTTATACGCATTTTTTCAACTAGTCAGAAAGGAATACGCAATACTTTTCCTGGTAATTATAGACTTTTTTAACGTAGTAATTCAGTAACTGCTCTTGTGTAGTGGATTTATGTATCATTTACCCCCTCAGGTGTTCTGCTGCGTAACCACGGAGGGTTATTATGCAACACGACAGCTATAGCCGCATGTTCCTACTCTCTCTCTCTCTCTCTAACATGTGTCTGAATGAAACTTGACCTGGACCTCTCAGTGCTCTTGACCTTTCTCACTCTGTAAACTGCACATTTATTTATTTATTTTGTTTACAGCACAGACGCAAATGAAGGGGCTTAAACTATAAAAACCAGTATCTGTCTAGTCTGCACATTCAAAGCTGTAAGTTTGTGGTGAAGAAGTTGAAGTGGGTTCAGAACGGGAACGTCCTCGTTGCTGAGAAAACGTAATAATTCAGAGAGAAAAACGTTGCTTATATCTGTCGGTGTGTTTATCATGGTCTGACCTGAGCGTGAACTTTTTAAGAAAAAAAAAATTCCACAGTGCAGCAGTACGTAACGGTGTTAACCAGGAAGTTGGTAACTGCGCCACAGCCTCTCTGAGCTGAGTGTTTGGGAGAAAAAAAAGAGAAAGAAATCAAACAACAAAGCTCTTATTCAGTGCAAATTCCTCCGTGATTAGCTCTTCCGGTTCATAGCTTTGTTTTTTGGTTTTTTTTTTTTACAAAACAGCCTCGAAGCCGATCTCCTTCTCTCTCTCTCTCTCTCTCTCTCTGTGTCTGTTTACAGGAACAAGCTCCTGTTGCACAGTTTTGCATCAGTCAACTCATGCGCACTCTGAAAACCGAATCATTGTGATTCCGCAGGCTGGAATCAAGTTAAATCTACTTCTCACCCTCTCACTGCTGATTTGCCACATATCAGCCCTAATTTTTTTATTTATTTTCTTAAATATGACGACAAATTCAGTCAAAATGCAACAGTTATGTCCTAATTATTAAGAAACACTGAGGAACTGAGGTCTTATTTCATGGTTTAGGAAATCTTTGTTAAGTGTAAAATGGTCTGTGGGTGTTGTTTTTAAAAACCAAATGAGAAGTATCTGGTCAGAGTGAGAGGAGGAGGAGGAAGTCGTGCACTGTAAACATTTCTGTGGTTGAGAAAGTGTCGGCTCAAGGAAGTCGGTCAGATTAGTTTTCTCACAATAATGTGCTCAGACGACTTCCTCCATCCTGAAACTCTCTTTCTGTGTGTGCGCGTTGTCAGTCTTTTAGCTTCAGGCCACATTTCCTCCACTGTTTCCTCATTGCTTCTTTAAAAAAAAACCTGAAAAACGGAGCTGCACTGGTCCGTTCAGGTCAAAAGTTTTTGGATGTACAGGTTGGACTCGTCACTTCTGCAAAATACAGAAAGGATTGACTTTTTTTCAGCCGTAAAGGGTGAAAAATATCCAGAGTTGGCATTTTTATCTGAAATAATAAATCAGGCGTCACTACAGTTGCAGATTATTATTATAATTCAGGTTATCTGCGAATAGGGAGGCACAATAACTTTAATTTTCCACTGATGCGGATACAATAACATTTTGTAAATAGTTTATATTCACACCTGAGGTTAAGAAAGGCTGAGAGTAAAGATGAATTTAACATCATGACTTAACTTACTGACATAACTTAATAATATGTGATAGTCACAGTGATTTTAGTATCAATGGAAAGAAAATAAGCTTTAAAATGATACTGTAGTCAAAGTCTTTCATCCACTCTCTTTTTCCGATTGAAAACCTGAGGAAATTGCGTTAGAAGGCGGAGGAATATCTCACTACCATGACTCTGGCGTCTGTTCCTGTACCACATGATTGCACGCTCCCTATACGGTCTCTTGTTGTCATAAAGGCATCATTCAAGGACCCTCGGAAAGTGGAGAATCTCATGATTCAGATGCAGTTCACATCTCGTCTCTATCACGAACGGTTCATAAGTTATTTAATTTTGTGCTCGTCTGGAGGGTTAAAAGTTGCAAGTCAACTTTAATCGTCATTTACTGTACGTGCCTTTGCTCAATTATCTGGGCTATGAAACTTTGGGAGATTGTTTTTGAATGTCATTTCTTTGAAATTAGATTTAAGTTTTTGATTTTTTTTTATTGGTTTTCCACATTCATCAGCTGATTATCTAAAAAAAAAAAAAAAAAAAAAGAACATTGGGACTTCCGACTCATTTCTCCAGAGCAGGTCACATAAGTATAACAGACATCACTACTGTTGAAATCACACCAAAAAATCTGCATTTATTATTGTTTCTAATCAACTTCGAGGGCAAACAGACCGAGAAAGAGCGAAATCAAGACGATGACGGCTGATTAATTGGCAAAAAACATCATTATAAGACTTATATATGTGTATTTTTAGCTGATAATTATCGTTACCAACCAATATCGGGCTGGTCGTTGTCGTACATCCCCGTCTACTCATCACTGCAGATCTGAACATCTGTCTTGTTTTTTAACAGGTGGTTCAGTGTTAAACAATAAAACCACCTGTTGTCCCTCGTCTTTCCAGCTGATTCACACACTCCACTCGTCTGTGATGAAAAGACCAGAAGCAACACGGGCGTCATTTAGGCTCGTAGCATTTTACAACGAACAATAATATTAACATCAATATGCTGAACAGAAGGTGTGTTTTTATTTGTCCTATTATTAACCCCCAGGTGCTGCTGTTAATAACACAGATTATTATCAAGGAAACACTCAACACCTCAGCAGGAAGTTAGAGTTAGTTCATGTCAACAAAGGTAAAGTACCGGTAGATATGAGGAAATGAAGAGAGTGTGACGGAGATGCAGTGATGGTTTGGAGGAATGTGTTTCCTGGAGCGTTTGTCAGATTAATTTGTCTATTTCCTTCTCTCAGCGTTAATAAGTGGACGTCTTTGTTTTCACACTGTACAGAAAGAGACGGCGCGTTGTTATTGAAGTGTTTCTTTATTTCCTGTGTGTTAATAATAGTAGATGTTATCCACATTATTACCGTACATCTCCTCTGTCGTCCAGTCAAGTGAAGGATCGTTAGTTATTAGACTGGTTCAGGTTTCTCTTTGTCTCATCAACCAGAAACAAAACCAACGACAGAGAAAGAGACGAAGACATAAATGAAACTGAAACTCACAATAAAAACAAACAGCTGCAGTGTTGCAGCCGTAACATTCAACATGTCGTCCTCCTCTTTATCTTCATCTTAGTATGTGTAATGAGACTGTTGTTCACTCATGACGGACAAATATGGACACATGTGCAAACACACACGTAATCTGTATGTACTGTCTAGAGCTAAACTTCAGCTCTGTATACTGCCTGCTGCCAACATGTCATGTCAAATGTCATAAGTAAAAGTATGTTATATCAAAATGTAAAAAAAAAAAAAAAAAAAAAAAATTATGTTATGATCTGTATACTATCTACTACCGTAACATGTTATGTCAAAATGTCATAAGTAAAAGAATGTTACATCAAAATGTAGTGTGTGTGTGTGTATATATATATATATATATATATATATATATATATATATATATATATATATATATATATATATATATATATATATATATATATATATATATATGTATTTATATATATGTATATGTGTGTATATATATATATATATATATATATATATATATATATATATATATAATAATAAGAAAAGAAGAAAAAAGCAAAAAGATATGTATGTATGACAAATATTCTTATTCTGTGGGTAATGGGGGCGGGACTAGATAAGCTTTTGCTTCTCCCGCTTTTCCCTTTCGGCCATGTATTGTATTATTTGATGATGAAGTGTGATGATGATGATTTAAATTGACATGCCCGAAATAAACAAATTGATTGATTGATTGATTGATAGTAATTAGTCATATATTTCTTTGGAGTTCATTTACATATAATACTACTACTACTGCTACTACTAATAATAATAATGTTATTCATATAGTGCCTTTCATACAAAAAACAATATTAGGGTCAATGACATGATGCAACTCAGTGTCAAGTGGTGTAACTGGTATTTTTCTGGTAATAAATCAAATAATTTAGAAAAAAAGCGGTGTTTTTAGGATATGTCCTGCCCAGTATTACCAAAATGCATTAACATTTAAATATAGAAACGGCTAAAAATCTATTTCAATTAATTTTTTTCATAAGAAAGTATATTTTTCAGAAGTACACTTAGGATAAAATACCATTCCTTTGTGGTTACACCATTGGACATTTTCAGGGGCATTCAGTCTTAGTTTTTTTTTTTTTTTAAATGGTTCAAATGTCATAAAACCAACATGAATACAAAATGTACATTTACCAAATCCAATGCTTTTAAAACAATGTTTAAAGATATTTATGAATTGCTCATCTTGCCAACCCTTATTTGTCACTCACAAAACAATCAACAACGTGATAAAGCACAGTGATGAACAATAAAACAATAGCAAAGTAAAAGTTAGCCAGATTAGTGCCATACTCATATGAACTCCAAAGAAATATTAAGAAAAGCAAACTTGTTGGGACTAATTAGTAATAAACACAAAGCTGTGTCACATGATTCAGATTCATGTTGGACTTTCCCAGAAAACCTTTTCCAAATTGGGTCCAAGTCAGTGATTCAGATTTCAGAGTTTTTCATGTCTGGGTTTATTGACTGAAGCCTGGCGGTCGCTGCGGTTGAACGGCGGCTGTGTTTTTTTGTCAAAGACGTAGAAGACAAAAGGACAAAAAGGACAAAAACAAAAAAACACACTAAACAACCGGCCGATGACTGAGCACATTCCTCCTGAGTTACCGTTTCCCAGAAGAAGGAGAAGAAGAAGAAGGAGCAGAAGACGGGAATGTCCACCCTCCCACCCTGATCTGGATGTTTGCCCCTGAGGGGAAGAGGAGGGGGGTAGGAGGGGGCAGGAGGGGGAGGGGCCGGGGCAGTTCACTTATTGCATGTAAGAGGAAAGTTTCAGGATTACACAACCTGAGCGTGGATCAGCTGTTCCTGCTGCTCGGTGGTTTTTACGACGAAGCTGAAACACAAACACTACGAAATGAAGTTAAACTGTTTTTTTTTTTTAGGATCGTTTTCAAAATACCGGATCATCTTTTAATCATGACAGATTTATTCTCTTTTTCTTCTTTCTGTGGTTTCTTCTCCAAACTTTTGAGATTTGATTTGATTTTCCCCCTGGCTCTGGATTCCTCGTCTGAACATCTGACTTTTAGAAATACAAAGTACTTTATTAATCCCTAGGAGGGAAATTCAGATCGTCCAGTAGCTTACATAACAATTATATGATATAAATTATATAAAATGATATAAAAAGTAAACATGTATAACCTAAATAAATACAAAAGGCGTTGTGCATTTTGATGGCAGCAGGAACGAAGGATTTCCTGAATCTTTCTGTTCTGCAGGTCTTGATTCCACTTTGTTTAGATCAGTGGATCTCAAACAGGAGCAGTCGGACCCCTAGTGGTTGTATAAACTATAAAACTATCATTTGGCTGAATTTCTTTTACAGACATTTATCATTTTACTGAAATAGTGACCCAGAGCCATCAAATCAAGCTCCATTTAGGTTTATTAAAGCTTATTTCCATTCTGTTTTATTGGGAAATTAGTTCATATTTTGATAAGAACAAGCCACATTTTGATGATTTTGATTCACTGTTGTTTGTCTGGACATTCAGTCTCCATTCATTTCTTAATTGGGGCTTTTATTGTGAAATATCGCACAGGAAGATGGTGTAAAACTCTAACTAAACTAAATTTCCAACTTTTGAAATCGCACTTTTTTTCTTCAGAACCGTTAATAAATATACAATTATGTGATTAAAAAGGCTTTTTTTTATTTCTGTCAGACTGGACCACTGGTTTAGACGATGTTCAAAATATAAATTACTGTTGTTTCTTCATGTAAACAACAGATGAAAGATTCAGTTTACACTCAAGACTTTATTAAAACGAATTTAGATCAGGTTATCCGTGGGGTCTTGAATAGTATTAAAAGGTGATAAATCAATTTTGGGAAAATTAAGACCCTTAAAAAGTATTAAAAAGTCTTTTCACAACTTTATAAAGTCTTAAATTTTGAAGGTATTTTTTTCTGAATTAGCTGTCCAAGAGTTTGAGTCCTAAAAAACATTGTAAAAGTGTGTGAATCTATTCATTTTATTAAAAAACAAAGATGAACCGGTACATAAAGAAGAAAAGAAGATTGTTGTTTTTGTTTTTTGAGAGTGGAGCAATGTTTTTTTTTTTTTTTTTTATAAACTTTGCCTTTGATTTATTATCCTAGCCTATTTTGAATTCTGTTGTATCATAGTGGTCTATAGTCTTTATCACAAACTAAAACTGTTAAGTTAAAAGTGTCACTGATGTAAATGGTTACAGCTTGAAGTGGTGGTGAGGTATTGAAAAATATTGAAAAGGTCTTGAAAAAGTCTTAAAAAGGTATTAAAATTAACTTCAAGATTCCTGTATGTACCCTGTAGATTAAGTTCCTGAGTTATTAAACGATAATAATCTTGACATTTTGCTTTAATAACTATAAATAAACTACAAATAGAGAAGTAAAACTTGCTTTTGATGCACTTATACAAAGACGACCAGTGTTATTGATCAGTGTAAACTCAGTACGTGTGTGTTTGTCCTCTCTCTCTCTCCGTAGACGCGCATGCAGAGCCTCCACCCCGAGCCGGGCGCGCGCTACAGGAACGTGATGGACGCGCTGCGGCAGATCGTGCGGACGGAGGGCGTGTGGCGGCCGATCAGGGGCGTCAACGTGCTGGCGGTGGGCGCCGGCCCCGCCCACGCGCTCTACTTCGCCTGCTACGAGAAGATCAAGTTCTCCCTCAGCGACGCCGTCCACCCGGGAACCAACAGCCACTTCGCCAACGGTGAGACGAATACTGAAACAATAACAAAACATGTTCATTACCAACATTAACACGTTTAATTAAAGGGATACTTCACCCAAAATCAATAATTCACCAATTTTCTACTCACCGTCATGCCAAGGAAGGGTTTGGAGAACTTTCAGAGTCATCAAAACGCTTTAGGAGTTCCAGGGGGGGTCCGGCTGGCAACGGGTTTTCATATGTAGTAGTAATAATAGTCTATTCAATCTTTCATATAAATTGTTTACAGTTGAGCATCAATCACAGTCAGTCAACTTTCCATAATACCATCATTAATTCAACTAGTTCAGAAATTGATCAAAAAGGTGTAGGCTGAAGCTATATCTAGCTTATAGATGCCTACCCTTTAATTCATTATTTCAGTAAATCCATTAGAGCTCTTTATGGTTTTAGAGTCATAAAAAGAAACAAGTATCCAATAATTAACAAATGAAGCCAAAAAATAAAATAAAATATATAATTAAACGGTATTACAGTTGCAATCAGAGTCATAAAAAGAAATAATTATCCAATAATTAACAAGTGTAGCCAATAAATAAAAGAAATAAATAATTTAACAGCATTACAGTTGCAATCAACACCCAATTAATCAATCCTGTTTATAGCTTTCTATCATACTACGTTTTAATCTATTTTTAAATTGAGTTATGTCTCTGTCAAGCTATTCCACTGTTTTACCCCTGCCACAGAAATACACATGCTTTTTAATGTAGTATTTATTCTTGGTTGTTTTAAGTTAAGTTTCCCTCTTAGCTCATATCTTCCCTCTCTATATATACAGTATAAAAAATGTATGTGATCTCTGTTTTTATCCTTGTTGTAGCAGCAGCTCCCTGTGGCGGCGCTAGATTTGCTGCGAGATGTTCTTCTGTGTTTACATCAAACATCCAATAGTTTACAACGACAAATGAACATCTCGCAGCAAATCTCATGAATGCGCACAAACACCAACAGACTTTTCCTACCACACACAAATCTGCCGCTCGCTCACCTCTCTCGACCACACACACCAGTCTCATAACAACTGCAATTTTTTTTTTAAATAATGAAACTGATACCGTTGCTATTTTCAGATACCGTGGTTGTATATACCTTATTACTTCCTTATCACCGCCCAACCCTACTACAAACTAATGTGATAACAGCCGCGTATAAAGTGAGATCAAATCTCAACAGCAGATAACTATGTCTTTCTGAGGTTTATTTTCTGTCAGGCTGCTGACTCTACAGTTGTATCGTAAAATATTGCGGTCTCCCACCTCCATGAGTAATATTTTTTCATTAACGACGTCTTGTTTAGCTTTAGGTTCCTCTGATTGATTGGTGACTCACTCTGAGTTGAATGGAAGCGAATTGCTTTAGCGTTTGTGTTGGAGTCGGTGTAAATTGGGGTTAGATTATTTTTTTTAATAAAAAGAGCAGTGAACAGCCGCCGTGTGCAGGTTAACAGTGGGAAAATATTAAAGATTATGGTTGGAGAGGGAGGGGGTGTTTCAACACCAGGTCCGTCTGTATTTCTAAAGACGGAGGAAGGAAGCTTGAGCTCATCTGTGTCTTCAGACTTTAACTTCCTCTCTCTCTCTGCAGGAGTGGCCGGCTGCATGGCGACGGTGCTGCACGACGCCATCATGAACCCAGCTGAAGGTAAAGTCGCCTGACACACACACACACACACATGTGCTGGCCAGTTAAAGAGGCTGTCCGTCTATTTATAGGAGTTCTCAACCTCCTTCGAGAGGCTTTTACAGACGGTGCAGTTCAATCGTTAGGACACAAGAGGGCGCTACAGACTCACTGGAGAAGCTTCTGATAATGATCATGATATTATGGACGGGTACCGATTATTAGTAATCAAGGGAAACAATATTTAGATATTCATTTGCACTAACAATTAAATATATTTCACAGTTTTTTGTACACTGTAAAAATAATAAGTGATAAAAAGACCTTAAATCTTTGTAGAACAGCACAAACTAGAACACAGATCAGATTTTGGATTTGTTCAGTTTCTGTCGAAGTTTAGATCATCAGCCGAACCGAACCTTGCGGATGTCAACCTGATGACGCCACCAACGATATTCTGCTCCTCACTGAACGACAGAGTTCAAATGATCACTGTCATTATCACCAACTGAATATAAAGTCTTTGTAGCTTGATGCTAACATATAATGGAATACACCATAGATGGGCTAACGGAAATTAGCATTTTCTCTGAGTTGTTGGATTGTGTATTTGATGAGTTTGATGAGTTGAAACCAAGAAATCCCATGAGCCTCCGTAGCGTAGCTCTGAGCAGCTCACGGCTCTGCTCCGCCGTTCTAAAAATAGCTTGCACCAAGAATTAAAGTTAACTAGGGCTGAAACGATTCATCGAGTTACTCGATTAACTCGAATACAAAAATGGCTCGAGGCAAAAACTCTGCCTCGCAGCCTCGTTATATGACGCGCAGGGATATTAATAAGACTTTATTAAGGACACAATCAGAGGTCCATAGGGACAGGGACATATTGTTCCACATGGACCGTTGTTAAGGAAACACACCACTAGCGCGTGATACACTCGCCGTGATGGCGGAGTGTCGGGATGTCCGTGAAGAGAGATCATGTAAAGTTTGGGAACATGATTAGTTAGGCCTACTCAAAAAGGAAGAGAACAAGGTGCAGTACTGCAGCGGCGCCGGCACCCGTAATCCCGCCCCCCCCCCCCCCCCCCCCAAATGTGCAATCCTTATTTGTAATGTTGTATGTTTAAATTTACAGTAGGTTCACTGTATTGTTACCTACTTGTTGGCACTTGCAATAAATGGGCTTTTTGGGGCTAATAAAAAAGCCAAATGCTTGATCATTCAAAGCCACATCATTATTGTTGTTTTGGTTATTTAAAAAAGCAAAAATAAAATCGATCGATAAAGTGCTAGATTAATCAATTACAAAAAGAATCGATAGCTGCAGCCCTTAAGTTAACAAACCTACTGCTATGACTATAGAGATCATGGCAATGGGCCAATTTGCCAAAAATATTGAACTATCCCTTTAAATCCCTCAGATAAACTCCTGCTGTTGTTCCTTCTTTCTTTCGTCTCATTCACTTCTCTTCCTTCTTCTCCTTCCAGTTGTGAAGCAGCGGATGCAGATGTTCAACTCCCCGTACCGCAGCACGCTGGACTGCGTGGGCTCGTTGCTGCGGCGCGAGGGCCCGGCGGCGTTCTACCGCAGCTACACCACGCAGCTGACCATGAACGTGCCGTTCCAGGCGCTGCACTTCATGACCTACGAGTACCTGCAGGAGCTGCTCAACCCGCACAGACAGTACAACCCGTCCTCGCACGTGGTGTCGGGCGCGCTGGCCGGCGCCCTGGCCGCCGCCGCCACCACGCCGCTCGACGTCTGCAAGACGCTGCTCAACACGCAGGAGGCGCAGGCCATCCACCTCGTCCAGGCCGAGGCCACGACGGCCGGCGCTGCTGCCACGGCGACGGGTGGTGGTGGTGGTGGTGGTCGCCACATCTCCGGGCTGGGCGCGGCGTGCCGGACGGTGTACAGGACGGGCGGCGTGCCGGCGTTCTTCAAGGGCGTCCAGGCGCGCGTCATCTACCAGATGCCGTCCACCGCCATCAGCTGGTCCGTCTACGAGTTCTTCAAGTACATCATCACCAAGCGGCAGCACGAGCGCCGGCTGCGGGGCGACCAGTAGACCAAACCGAGCCAGGTGGTCACCGAGGTTTCTGTTACTACGGCGATATGATCTGATCGGTCGCCGGCGTCGGCATCAAGTAAAAAAATAAAAAGAAACAGGATTTAGGTTCTTAAAGCAAAACAACAAACAAACATAAAGGCGACTTTTTAATCTTGAAGCAGGAAGTGAGTCGTCGTCGGCGCCGTGCAAACAAAGGTTTCTAGTGAAGATGCTCGATATGAATAATCGTTATTTATTGATTAACTTCATCCAATCAGATCGTCATCTAGTGAGAACAGGACTCGCTGTTCTTCCTCTTCTGTTGCTCTGACGCTGGCTGTGATGTCACTCCTGGTCGTCGTCGGCTGCAGAGTGAACGATCGACCAGACGACGACGAAGTCGTTGAATCTAAACTTCATCAGAGGATGTGGAAACGTTTTGCACGGTGCCGCGATGTTTGGTAGAGCTGCAGCCGGACCTCCTCCTCCTCCTCTTCTTCCTCCTCTTCCTCCTGCTCCTCTTACTTCCTCCTCTTCTTCCTTCTTCCTCTTCCTCCTCCTTCTCCTCTTCCCTCCTCCTCCTTCTCCTCTTCTTCCTTCCTCCTCCTCTTCTTCTTCCTCCTCTTCTTTTTCCTCCTCTTCCTCCTGCTCCTCTTACTTCCTCCTCCTTCTCCTCTTCCCTCCTCCTCCTTCTCCTCTTCTTCCTTCCTCCTCCTCTTCTTCTTCCTCTTCCCTCCTCCTCCTCCTCCTCCTCCCTCCTCCTCATCTTCCTCCCTCTCCCTCCTCATCATCCTCTTCTTCTTCCTGCTCTTCCTCCTCCTCTTCCTCTTCTTGCTCCTTCTCCTCTTCCCTCCTCCTCTTCCTCCTCCCTCTCCCTCCTCTTCCTCCTCCTCCTCTCTCTCCTCATCATCCTCTTCTTCTTCCTGCTCTTTTTCCTCCTCTTCTTCTTCTTCCCTCTTCCTCCCTCCTTCTCCCCTCCCTCCTCCTCTTCTTCCCTCTTTCTCCTCCTCCTCTTACCTCCTCCTCCCTCCTTTTCCTCCTCCTCCTCTTCCTCTTCTTTCCTCCTCCTCCCTCTTCATCATCCTCTTCTTCTTCCTCCTCCTCCTCCCTCTCCCTCCTCCTCTTTCTCTTCTTCCTCCTCCTCCTCATCCTCTTCTTCTTCATCCTCTTCCTCCCTCTCCTCCTCTTCCTCCTCTTCTTCATCCTCCTCCTCTTCTTCCTCTTCCCTCCTCCTCCTCCCTCTCCCTCCTCCCTCCTCCTCTTCTTCTTCCTCTTCCCTCCTCCTCCTCCTCCTCCTCCTCTTCCTCCTCCTCCTCCTCCTGCTGCAGCTCCAGTGACTCTGAGGTCGACCAGCCGACTCAACGTGTTTATTCTCATTTCCACTTAAAAACTGTGTTGAAATCAAAGCAGTTTTTTATTATTTTTACAGCGTTAAACACCGACACTCTCAGACTCTCAAACGCTCTCAGATCAAACCACGTTGACACAAACAAAAACCATCTGAGTGAAGAACGACCGGGTTCACTCACCTCCTCCGTCTGCACACGTTGCACTTCGTCTTCATCTTTCTGATCGATAGTATTAAAACCATGTTACCTTGTCACTCACCACACGGGGGCGTCGTCGCCACCGTCGTCGCCTCAGTCGGTGTTCAAAACAAAGAAGGAACAAACACACACATGAAGTTTTTATTCCTGGATTCACACACAGCCTACAAGTTCATCTTTGTTTTGTTTTTTTAGAGTGAGAATCATCACAACAACAACAACAACAACAACAACAACAGAAACAGTGTTGGACGTTTGAGTGAGTGTGAACGTGTGAGTTGAAGTTCAGTTTCTGGGCCGCAGTATTTGATCTGGAGGTCGAAATAAATAATTCAGATTAATTTATTTTTCTCAGACGAAAAAGAAACATCACTTTTTTTTCTTTTTTTCCTAAGCTTTAAAGGGATAGTTCAACATTTTGGCAAATTGGCCCATTGCCATAACCCCTATAGTCATAGCAGTAGGTTCGTTACCTTTAATTGTCGGTGCAAGCTGTTTTTAGAACGGCGGAGCAGAGCCGTGAGCTGCTCAGAGCTACGCTACGAACGGAGGCTCATGGGATTTCTTGGTTTCCCTCATCAAACTCATCAAATACACAATCCAACAACTCAGAGAAAATGCTAATTTCCGTTAGCCCGTCTATGGTGTATTACATTATATGTTAGCATCAAGCTAGGAAGACTTTATATTGAGTTGGTGATAACGACAGTGATCATTTGGACTCTGTCGTTTCCCTCGTCAAACTCATCAAATACACAATCCAACAACTCCAAAACGCTCTGGTGGACAAGTTGTGACCTGCACATTCACCACGCTATGAGATAATAACACAACGTTACCAGACAGAGTTGTTTTAGAGGGAAATTCATGCAAAACTGCTGATGCGCGTTGCCTTCAGGGACAGTTTTTCCATCAAGCAGTCTCTGCATTTGCCTCTAAAACAACTCAATGTAGCCAATTTGCCAAAATGTTGAACTATCCCTTTAACGAGGACTTTAAAAAACATTGGTTATTTGACGGTGGCTAAAACATTTTCACCCCAACAAACAGAAACGTCTCTTCTGTTTTATTACACATAGAAGCAAAAGAGACGAACAAACGGAGAGAGAGTGTGTGTGTGTGTGTTCACCTTTAGACAATCACTTTTTTTTCTTTTTTTTTTAGTTTTTATTTAGTTTTCACTGTACGACGCACAGCAGCAGCATCATAGCACTTATACAACTTCTACATAACAACTTCCTTAGAGGCGTCGGAGGATAAACGACGCTACTTCTTTCTCATGCCTTCTTTCTTCGGCCGCCGGACATCCAACGCACAACAACGACCACAGAGAAACAAACTCTCAGATATTCAGATTATATCGTTTTGTTTTGTTTTTTGAAGCCATAAAACTTAAAGAAGAATTTAAGAAATTGTACCTAAGTAAATAAATACTTAAATAAATAAATATATAAATATAAATATGGGCGATTATAGGTAAAACCCAAAAAGGAAAAAAAAAAAAAAAAAAGAAGAAACTCTCTAAGTATTTGGAGCGAATGTGTTTCAAAACAAACTTGCAGGTTTTTGTAGAAAGCGCACAAACGAAAAGGAAAAAACCTGGATTAATTTAAAATGAGACCATGTGAGTGTGTGAGTGTGTGTGTGAATGTGTGAATGTGTGTGTTGGATATAATGGAGTATTTAACAATGATTGTAAGAGAGAGAGAGTTCCTCGTATTAAAGCCAAGTCTCTACATTGATGGTGGGGTGGGATGAGGGGATGGGGGGGAAATGGAGGGTGGGGGTAACCAAAGACTGAGAGAAGAGGAACGACACTAATGTGAAAAACGACAAAAACTAAACACAAAACAAAAAAAAAAAAGCTGGATCACTGTTGGAAAAGAAGCGACTCCTGTATATTTTGTGAAATTGTAAATAAAGGCAGCTCCTCGCAGAAGCAGGGTCTTCTCTTGGTGCTGGCTCTCCAAGCGCTGAGAGAACTGAACCTCCGACTGCTCGTCTTCTTTCTTTCATTCATTCATTCACTCATTCATTCTCACAATATTTGTTTTTCTTTGTTTTTTTTCTTTTTCAGTTGTCCCACTGTCCCTGAATGCCTCCTGTGTGTTTTTTTTTTTTTTTATTGAACAAATTTTACAAAACCAACAAGGTATACGTTCCTGTGTAACAGCACATCAAAGAGTACAAAGGGACAGTACAATAATACAGTCATTTATAAAATATAGCTTGAAAATAATAAAATAATAATACTCGTAAGAAGAATAAGTAAATAAAAATAGGTCAGTGTTGGGTACAGCAAGGATGAAAAATACGATAAGATACATAAAATAAAATAATTAAATTTTAAATAAAAAAAATAGACATTAATAAAGGGTTAGTCAGAGGTTTTGGGGAAATACTTTTCATTATTGTCCAGTAATGTATTGCTTTTTTTGTTGTTGATCAAATAGAGAGATTTAAACAGAGAGTTTAGTTCAAGTAAAAAAGGAGCGAATTTACGTACAGAATTAGTGAATTTTTGTTAGTGAATAAAGAACTTTGCGTAAATGATGATAAAATTCATCAGGTGTTCAAGATCGCGATCTTCTGGATTAACGTAGTAACAAATGATATCTTCAAAGGTAAGGGAGTAGACAGAGTTGGCAGCACCAAAAAAGTGAGATCCAAGATCACACCAAAACTTCCTCGACACGTCACAGTGAAAAAACAAATGCGAAGAAGTTTCTACGTTACTAATACGAGTCATTCACATCTGTAAATTTTGCAATAATAGAGTTGACAGGGTATATATTATGTAAAATTTTGAAATGTACTTCTTTTGCTTTATTTGAAATGCAATATTTATATGGGAGGAGCCAGGCCCTTTTCCAGTTTATGTCCTCAATATGAGATCTCCAAAAAAATTTCCCTTCTAGGTATAACACTATTCTTTCTTTGAAAACACTGGCATATATGCTTGTTATTACAATGCCTCCTCTGTGTGTGTGTGTGTGTGTGTGTGTGTGTGTGTGTGTCCAGTGTGTGAGTGAATGAGTGGCTGAGTGTGGTATGTAACAGAAAGACAGTGGAGTGGCTCATTAATAATGAACCCATTTACAGTATGTGTTATCTATCACTATTACTAATGGACAAAATAATGGCTAACACTTTTATAATAAGAACACATTATTAAGCATTAGTTAAGCATTAATAAAGGAAGAGTTCATTTGCAAAAGCAGATAAGTGCCATTTTGAAAAAAATTAGCTGATGCTTTTGAATTATTCTTTACATAGTGTTGTTTTAAATAGATCTAACCCTTTTTTTTTAGTTACATCTGTTTTTGTACATTTCATCTCCTTGGTCAAAGCCCCTCAACTTTGGTTTGACTGATATCACCTGGTGTAAATACAAATTAAACATTTTCAAATATATTTTTTAAGAACAGAGTTATCTGCTTTTGCAAATGAACTCTTTATTATTTATAATGCATGAATAATGTAGTCTATAAACACAGTTAAACATGTTTTTCTCATTGATAAGCACTGACTATGAGTATTCATGCGTTATAAATGATGAGTTGAGTATTTATTAATGCTTAACTAATGTTTAATAGTGTGTTCTTATTATAAAGTGTTGCCAAATAATGTCCATGCTAAGACACCTGGTTGTTATTGGCCTCTCATTATCATCCTTCAAACAGAAAACTACAGCAAATACAAAAAGAAAAGTAACTTGTTTTTAGTAATATGTATATTTTTTCTTACATTGGTAACACTTTTATAATAAGTACAGACTATTAAGCATTGGTTAATCATTAATAAATACTGAATTCATCATTTATAACATGAATACTCATTAGTATGTAGTTTATAAACACTTATTAATGCTTATCAATGATGAGTAAAACATTTTAACTGTTTATAAACTACATACTGATGAGTATTCATGTGTTATAAATGAAGAATTCAGTATTTAATGTTTAACTAATGCTTAATAGTATGTAAAGGGTTACCTTTACATTTACTTGTTTATGTATCACAGGGACATGTAAATGTGTCAGTAATACAGTAAGTAGTTGGTTTTCAACTGTAGCTCCTGAGCCAGATGTTAACAACCTGTAACAAAACATTACATACTGTATACAGATTATATGGTATAACCACTAAAATTATACTTAAAAGCACATATTAAAACTGAAATAGAATAATAAAATAGGTACATGTAGCTGTGGTTACATGCTAAGTGAGGTCAACACTGGTTTATGATGATAGATAATCAGTAGATAGATCAGCATTGAACAGGTAACATTTCAATATGATATAAAATATATTTTACAATGAAATAAAATTTAAAAAGCTATTTTTCCAAGTTAAATTTTTCCTCATCTGCTGCTGAAGTGGCCCCGTATAGCGTCCCCTTGTGGCCCCTTATTCAGAAAACAGCTCCCTGGAGGATAAATAAAGTTTTTATTAATCTAACACATCATAAAGATCTGGAGAAACTGAGGTGACGTCTTTGAGGACATCTACATAAAATGTCTAATAACTTATCAGGACACAGACTTTATGCTTTAAAATGAAAATGAACAACTATTTGTATTTTCATAAATAATCAAATTCAAGTTAAAAACACTAAAACGTCTCCGGTTTCAGTTTCTTAATGAGAAGTTTTTGCTGCTTTTCTTCTTCATCATGTGTGACAGTAAATGTTTTAATATCTTAGTGTTTGGGACAAAAACAAAACAAACTTATCTCCTCGGGCTTTAAACAGTAAAAGTTAAACCAGCAGCTTAATGAGTCATATAAAAATAATCTGTGGTTGTAGCACTGAAGCCAAAAAACACAAGACTGATAAAGACCAGTGTTTTAAAAAGGATTTGATTCACTGATAAACTGGTTAATCTCCAAATTTGTTCAATTTATCAAGCAAATTATTAGATTTTCTGTGTTGTGTGAATCGCCTTCACTTTAGGAAACTGTGACGAGCAGTTGTCAATATATTTTTCTTTGGGTTTTAAACTTGAATTATTTAGTATTCAAAAATAATTTAATATCGGTGGTGACAAAAGCAGCTGTTTGACAATTTTACATTTGGAAAAAAAACAAAAACTCATCACTCAAACTCAAACTCATTATTATTGGTGCCATTATTTTGTCCACCCTCAACTCAATGAGAAGCAACGTCCACAGGTGTAATTACGTAAACCAACCGGCAGGTGGCGCTGACGTCATGACGTAGAGGAGGAGGCGGCGTTCACGGACAGGTTGGTACTAACAGTGAAGTGAGTAAACGACCAGTAGGTACAACTTTCATTCATAAATCACAGAGCAGATCAGTCAATGATAATAATTCAGTAATGATGGTCGATAATAAAGTTTATTTATACAGCAGCAGCTTTTTAAAATGTATTTTGTCCACAGTCACGTGGTGCTTGTTCAGATAAACAGGATTAATTGAAGAAGCTTTAAAAACAAAAGGTGAAACGGTGACAAACTAATCAGATTTACCGCAGCTGAGCCATGTGTAGCCGGTATGGAAGACCAGAGCTGACCTGAGTCACGCTTCTGATATTTATTTATTTTGTGAAGCTGAAAAAAAAAGTATATATACGTATATATGATCAAGAATATTTTTAATTTGCTGCCACGGAGCATAATAATTGAGTAATCCATCATGCAAAAAAAAAGAAAAATCAATCCCTTTATTTTTTTAAATTTTAGTTTCTGCCTTGTATTATTGCAAATTATGATGATCTGTATAAAAACAGCAGGGTCAATACAATAATTAGTAAAAGTAATTTATTGAAGAAAAAATAGTCACTTGTTTTGTCTCTAACGCTGAATTGGTGAATGCACTCGCGTCTTATCTAAAAAATAAAAATATATTTCAATAAATATAGTTTGTTGTTGGAGGTATCAGAGAATATGTGGACAGAGACTAATTACATCATCTTGACCAGTGTTAACTTTGATGATGAATTATGTGTTGATATGACTTTTTATTTTTATTTTAGACAATTAATCTACTGCAGCTATTATTTATTTATTTATTTATAATTCTTACCACCCTTTTCTAGAATTTTTTTTTTAAACTTTTTTTTTTTTTTTGAAAAATTTTATCACTTTTTGTCTTTAAAAAAGGTATTTTTTCCAGCAATTTCTCAACAATATTTCCACAAATTCACGCCATTGGCCCTAATTGGCTCTGATCTTAGGTTGGTTTTCAGCCAAGAGGCGCTAGGTGGAAGGCAGAGAGCCTCCATTCTCCCTGGAACTAGTTGAACGTCATTGATTTAACCAGAACTAGGACTCTGGAGCTGCTTCCTTAAGGTAAAAATGTAGCAGAGTTCCTCTTTAAAGGTGTACAGATATGGCCGTCTGTCCTGTTTGTCGCGCTGAGTTTCCACGAGTTGCAGCACGAGTTTACCCGAGTAAGGAAAACTAATTTGATTGGTTGTTATCGAGCGGGCGGGATATTCAAAGCTTGGGGCGAGACCGAGCTCCGTGTGTGTGTCTCAGACGTTTGATTGACGGATGACGGATCCAATATCAGTGGCTGTCTGGCTGATGAATCGTGTACAGGCTGACGTATAATCCGTGCGCCTGCATTATCCAATGCGAAAAAAAAAAAACACACTTTCGTCCCGGATTTACTCAAAAATAGAATTTTGCACAAATAAAAGTTTGGGCTACATCGTCTGGTAGATGAGTTATTACACTAATGTTAAAGCAGAAGTAAGCGATCCGGTCGTTTTGGCTAATGCTGCGTTCCAGGCAGGCTTTTGAAACCGTAAATTACAGCTTCAAGTCACAACTTACGACTTTGTAGCGTTCCAGGCAACCCACTCGTGTTTTTCCGACCTGTTTTACCTGTGAAAGACACTATAACGGCCACTCGTAACTTCTGACCCGTCGGAAAAACACGAGTTACGAGTTGCCTTGAACGCACCATAACGTCTTGTCAGCCGATGGAGTTAGCAGCCCCCGCCCTCGTCATGGATCTATTGGTCCTCGTCCCTACGTCACCACATTCACGGCGTCCCTTGGCTGCACACACAGAGCCCTGCATGCCGTTCTCTCTCCTCATTGGATAAAACTTGTAGGATACGAGAAAAGTTTTCTCTTCGGCTCAGAGCAGAGCAGAGTGACTGACAGACCCGTGTTTCGGTCCAAACACTCTATGTAAGTGATTGCTGTCGGAAGATACAACTATTTAAGACTTATATTAACACAAATATATCGCTTACTTCTGCTTTAAGTTATGGAGCTGGAGCTAAGGGACACATGGAGTTCCTCTTTAACGTCCTTCATTACGTGGTGTTTTTGTCACCCGTCACTGACTTTGGACAAAGTTTATGTTTAAACACTTCGAGGCGACCCTTCGACACTTTCTATAAAACTGAATCCTCCATGTTTCGAGGCCCAACAGACTCGACTGACACACACATACACATCACCACCACCTCCATCTTCTTCGTCTTCTCCCCCTCCGAGCTCTAGATCCGGTTTCACTCCAGGCCCCATGTTTGTTGTCATTCCCCGCGGCCTACAAGCTAAAATGTTGTCTTTCATGTTTCCATGTCTCACTTCATCCCCCCATAGCCTCTTCTTTCCTCTGAAACGTAAGGCGATCTCTCCTTTGAGTCGGACAGGAAGGTTTTTTGAAAAGTGAGGTCAGGCTTCGTCGTCTGAAGGTCGCACGGCAACAGGTCTGGTCAGAGCCACGGTCAACACCAGGCGTGTGTGCGTGTGTTAGTGTGTGTGTGTGGATGAAATACAAAGACAGATGAGGTGACGGACGCACGACTCACATTCTCCTAATCCTTCAAACGCTTCCTCTAACACAGAAAATGTATGTGTGTATCAGGGCCGTTGCTAGGAATTCTGGGCCCCCTTAAAGAATACTAAAGTGGGCCCCTCCCCCTAACTTTTCCTTTTTTTTTCTTAGACTACGTATGTATTATCGTTTTTTATTTAGCCTTCTTTGTTTTGATGCTAATGCAGCATTACACTGTCAAAACAAATCTCATTATACTTAAAATAAGACTCATCATATTAAAAGTAGCTTGTTTTTAGACACTTTTTTTTTTACTTCTTTCAAGCATATTTTCACTTGGAATAAGTAGAAAAAATCTGATAGTGGAGCAAGTTTTTCTTCCTTATTACAAGCACAAAAAACTTACTTTCACTGGCAGATTTTTCTATTTATTGTGAATTTAAGTGAAAATTATCTAAAAACAAGTTAATTTTTAGGTAATGAGTCTTATTTTAAGTGGAAAGAGATTAGTTTTGACTAGAAATGAGACATTTGGACAAGAAATAAGACAAATATTCTTGGAAAGATGTTGAGTTTTTACAGTGTACTATGAGTATTAGTCAGGGTCTTACGCAGAATAAATCAGTCATACAAAGATTAGACTACTGGGGTTTTTTATGGGCCCCACTGGGCGCTGGGCCCCTAGAATTATCATCACCTTTCTCCCCTATACAACGGCCCTGGTGTGTATGTGTGTTTAGCAGGAAAAGGACAGAAAAGAGCAGCATGGCGCTCCCCTACTGCCGCCACCGCCACCGCTGCAGTTTGATAAATGGTGTGTTTAAATGTGGGATGAGTTTCTAATCTCTCCATCGGTGACGCTCTGTCTGCAAGCCACACAAATATCGGCGATCCAGCCACTTCATATAACTGTAAAGATTTGTATAAACAGCATTAATCATAATTCAGCGTGGCGATGTGGCATGTCGGCGGCCGGCCGCCATTGTGCCCCCGCCCACCACGCGCTCTCCCCACTTTACCAGATGCCATGTTTTTACAGTCGGGCCACTCCAGAGGAACACACCCTGAAAAAACCCACCAGGATGATGAATGTGTTCGCACGGCGTGATGAATTACTAGGCCTCTGTGGGACTTACAACTTGTTGCTTCCTCATTTTCAACTTTTAGCTTCAACTGGCAAGACGACAGCTTCATTTGTTTAGTTTTTGTTTGTCCAACACTTTTCTCCACAGTAAAATATCCTAACACCACTTTTTTTGTTGTTTCTTTCAAAATGTAGAGTGTAAATATTTGTGATCCCCAGGCGATAAATCCTAATAGCTAACTTCACAATAACTGCTGGCTCCATGACCTTTCCTCAGGCTACAACAGTTTGTTTCAGTAACTCTCTGTAGCATCTATGGTGGCCCTGAGGGGTCAACTCACTGCAATTTAAAGATAAAATACACGAAAAGACACAAATTCAACAAACAACTTCATAAATTTGACAGTAAATGAGCTTTAAAAAGCTATAAACTCACAACTTCAGTCTTTCTGGAGGACACAATAAAGTGAGCGACCAGGCTAAATGCTAAGCTAACAGTCCATAATAGCCTATCAATAACATGTGATATTGACGCCTACTACTATCAAGATATCCTATGACAATCCGCACCTATGATATGAAATGGTACAGCTACACTTCCTGTCTCCTAAAGTGGGCATGGTCACCCGTCCCCCCCCTTCGTGTTGGGAACTTTTGTGTGGATTTATAAAAGTTGTCGGTAAAAGAAAGTGCTAGGCTATTTATATTTTCTTATGATAAGTTTAAACATTTACACAGCTCATATTTACCATTTACGAAAACAAGTCAGCATGAGCGTTTGCAGACGTTAGTTGACGTTGCCTAGGAGATCTCGTGAGAATGTGTTGTTGAGACAGAGACAGCCTAGAAAAAAGCTAATTTTCTCCTGATTTGTCGTCTGAAATTTGCAATTTTCACGTCAAAATGTTCAGAAGAGGTGTGTTTTGTGAAAAATGAGTCCAATAAGTGACTACGGAGCAAAAGAATTGACCATAATCTGAGCTCATGTTCACATCTCCCATTGGAGTCAATAGACTCAAGACCTGCTGCTGCTGCTGGCCTCCAAAAGGGGGCGGAGTCATGGAGAAACCCACATGACACAGATACAAGAAGCCGACTCGTAGTGTAGTGTCTTGGTTTGTAAACCATCTTTGGAACAACTAAAGACCCTGGCCTGGTCCCTCACTTAACTTTATTGTGTCCCCAGAAACACCTCCTGTTGTGTTGGGAGTTTTTGCAGCTCACGTGAAGTTGTTGTCTGAATTTGTTGCACCTTTTTTGTGTTTTCTTAAGCTGCAGTCGTGCATTGAGGCTTCAGAGCCACCGTAGATACATTTTAAAAAAAGAACTTTTCTTAAATTCTCAAGAACAGATTTGTTTTGTAGACTTCACTGTCTCCTCTTCTGCACATGTAGAAGCATGTAACTTCACCCATTGTAGCCTGAAACATTAATATCTCAATGATTGAAGCGATATCCTTGATCTCCTCACTCTTCAGTCCTGGCGATAAAAAGATGTTTTTCTTAGCCTGTGTAGCCTGAACTGATCCCTCCTCTGGCACCGTACGCTGCTACTATGATGACGCCTCAATGACAGATGAACCATTAACACAATCTAATTTTTTCCCCCTCCCAGATGCTCCAGAACAACTATACAGACTTCATCTGTGTGTGACGATTTTGTGAATGAAAGTGGAACAGGTAATTTTTTAATTCATGTATTTTCTATGTTGGTGCGTTGCAGCAGATATTTTAACATTAATTAGCATTGTTAGCACATTAGCATCCATCAATCTGTAGCTACTCCAAGATTTCTGCAGGCGGCCATGTTTACAGTTTAATCAGATTCGCATCGTAAACTTAAAGTAGGACCGCTCCATTTCAATATTGATGAAACGATGGTGCACAAGTTGCAGAAGATCACGACTGATTCACAGCTCTGTCCCACTGTGGGTGGATTTCATGTCGACCTCTTGGTGCTGCTGGAGAAAAAAAAAAGAGGGAGCATTCACCAAATGCAGAGAGGATCATCCTGTCGGGACCACGAACATCTCTGTAAAATCTCATTGTGATCCGTCCAGTGTTTCAGTCTGAACCAGACCCAATGAACTCAGAGGCCTCAGGAAGTCGTTTTTTAAAGAGTCAGGGTTTAGAATAAGAATTAGAAAAGTTTTTTATTGCCCACTGCATGCCTCTGAGTTTTTATCTTATAAATAAAAGTGAAAAAAAAAGAAAGACAGAAAAGTTTTTATTGCGAAGAGCAATGAAGGTCACTTTACAGCACAAGGAACTTGACAATGTGGTGCAAACACAAAAGGTACAAAAAATGGTAAAAGTAGTGATAAAATTAAAATAAGATAAAATAAAATAGAATAAATTAAAATATATTCTAGTACAAAATATATACAATTTATGATTTATATACGATTGAATAATATACAAAATACAGAAAGGTTATTGTTCAAATTGTTGTCATTGTGCAGAATGATTGTTTAGATTAGATGTAATGCTGATCCTGAATGCTAAATCAAAAAAATATATATTCAAATCCCCCCTTCGTAATATCTAGAAAATAATGTGATAACTTAAAGCAAAAAAAAAAAGGGGGATCAAACCCTATGTCTCACTGAGAAAGGGTGTGGTAGGTTGTTTGAAATCCAGGCACTCAGATGCTATTAACCCATTATATTAGCTTTTATGAGCTAATACATGTATAGAAAAAATAAAACACACAAACACAAAACGTGAGCACATTCTTTCCTGGCGGTGTCACAGTGTACAGTGTGTGGTATTTACCGAAGGCTTCTTATTCTTAATCACCCACTTGAAGGCCTCAAACTTGTTGAAGTTCAGCGCCACGCCCTGCCCGCGGCTAAAACAGCCCTAGCTGTGTCTTTGTTGTTGCTAACACTCCCGCTAAAAGGAGCTAAACTTCTGGACCGTAGTCAGTGATCTTCTCAAGTTTCCTCTGAGAAACCTCGATCTCGTAATCGTTGGTCAATCGAGCCTTTGATTTAAGTGCCTTGCTCAAGAGCACCTGGATATCGGCTGCTGACGGAGGCCAAAGTGTTACTCATTCATTTTCTCCATGCCGCTGCCCAGATTTTCCCAGCTGGAGCCGGACTTCCAAATTAATGAGCCTAATGATTTTTAAGTGAGACACACACACCACAATTTATGCGTGTTATTGTAAACCCTGACAGTTTAGGATAAATCTCTGTGGGTAGCATCGGATAAACACCAGTATACTCGTGTATCTTCCCAGAAACATAATGTTTTTGACCCAGAAAGCTGCACCAGTGAACGGATAAATGTGGATCACAGGATAAATATTTAGATATCTCCGACTGATGGACGAGCCCGAGTCGTCCTCTTGGCTGCTCTTCCTCCCGTCCCCCCCCTTGCCCCCCTTCCCACCAGTCCCCGGGACACGGGAAACCAGTTAAAAAGACATTTCCAAACATCCACGTCCATTGCAAAATCTATTACGCTGACGTCAGTGTGCATTACATGTGAGCTGACGGAGGAGACACTGTGCAGCCTCCACAGAGCACTTCACGCTAAAGCTCGTAGGTGTCAAATTTTCAATTGGTGGATTTCTCATTGAAGAGCTGAGACTCCCACAAGGCTGCGAGCGAGGCCCAACACTGTACTCAGATAGCTCATGTGTTATCTTCAAATTCAGCTTTATCAGTTAGTTCACAGTTTCTGCACAGCTACATGTCTGGCCCTTTAGCCTTAAATGTTCATTTTATAAACAACAATCATGCATCCATCCATCTGTAATCCTAGATAATAGGCTATAGGCCCCTACTATAGATAAAATCTGTGCAGAGAGGCGGCCATGTTTACGGTCTAATCAGACACAATGTTCATTGCTGTAAAGTGTTCAGTTGACTCTGTATCATGTCTTACCTTCATGTATTTAGCAGTCACGTATGACTGTGCTTGCATTTTAAAACAGAAAATGCTGCGCAGTGTTGCATGCTAAAAAGCTTCTTCAGAGCTGAAACTTTAAAATTAGATAATTGATCGCTAATAATTTACCTGGGAATCTGTATAGTGATGATAAATATTGCATCTTGACTCTAGTTAACAACTAGCCAGCGGCCTCGTCCTTGACAGAAGCTATTTCCTTCCTTGAGCAGCAGGATCAGCGGTTCTTGCAGAGCAGCCTAAAAATCTGTCCTGGTCTCCAGCCAGTGGATCCCTCCATCCCATAATTCACTCGATGCCAGTAATAAAAAACAAAAATGGCAGCAAACATTACCAGCAGAAAGCCTGTGTGTTTTCACTTTCAATTAAGCTACAAATAAGTAGCTTATTGAATTTCAGCTCAGCTAACGGTTTAACTGTTGAAAAACAGAAAACTTTTAAAACTTAAAGAGGAACTATGCAGGATTTACCTTAACTCTGCAGCTTCAGAGTGATAGTGCGCGTTAAATCAATGACTTGTAACTAGTTCCAGGGAGAATGAAGGCTCTCTGCCTTCCACCTAACGTCTCTTGGCTGAAAACCTCCGACCCGGTGTCCCAGCTCTTGTCTCTGCGGCACCGCCACACAAACGTAACGCGCCCCGTAACCCGTAATCTCTTGTTTAAATGACAGATAAGACTACACAGTTATACACATGGTAACATGGTAGATGATAAATAACGTTATCCACCGCTCCATGGATTGATTTCTCACCGGCTTCGTTGGAAACAAATGCACGTGGAGGAGAGGAGGGTTAGCAACACAGTAGTCTGAGCTGGAGGAAGTTCGCTGCTGCGATTAGCCTCTCATTGGCCGGAACGAGCCACCCGGCGGAAGTCCCGCCTTCCTGTTGCAGTTTTCACAGTCTCCTTGGAGAAAGGAAACAACAACAGGAACCACAGATATTTCAATATGACTGTAAAGATATTCAAAGAATATACGCCATTTCGGGGCGGTGCGTGGCGCAGTGGCTAAGGCGGCCGCCCCATGTAGAGGCTGCAGTCCTCAACGCAGGCGTCCCCGGTTCGGGTGTCATTCCCCCTCTCTCTGCCTCCCCCTTTCCTGTCTATCTATACTGTGTGCTGTCAAAATAAAAGGCAAAAACGCCAAAAAAATATACTTATAAAAAAAAAAAAGAGTATACGCCATTTGCTAGGACGTTCTGGCTTGTTTGCCGACCGGCTACGGCAAAAGATTTATATCAAGCTTGGCCCATCGTCTTCAGTGAGCTAGCGAGGCTAACGCCTACACCCACCTGGCAATATTTTGCAAGCGCACTGTTGCTGTGGCATTGCCCACAATGATTTTGATTGGTTGAAAGAAATCCAAACAGCCGGGGCGTTTTTTGCCTCTGACCACAGAATCAGAGTCGGTCCAGTCAGACCTTCGTTCTCTGGAGAAAGGTCTGATGGGCGAGACAGCTAGGAGAAGGGACCGGACACTTTAAGTTAGCCTAGGCTACTCATAATGAGTGTTAATACAGTTGCAGAACTGGTGTACAGCTATCGTGTCTCTCCCCTACAGGGCAGGTTAGCTAGCTAACTGCTAACTACGTAGCCACCTAGCACATGAGCTCGTCACAGTTTCTGTTTTCTCTCTACTCGTCTGTTTACTCTTCAGACTGAACATCACTTTATTCGATCAAGAGTTGGTGAAGGGATTGTTTAATAAAAGGCCAAAAAAAAACCAAAGCAGATGACATTGACAATGAGTGGTGCGAATATATCTAGTGAGCTAACGTAGCTTCCTCTGTTGCTGTGACGTGTTTGAACCTGACGTGAAGAAGCTGCACAGATTTAATCTACTCCCTTACTGATGATTTCTGCTCTGAAGTAGAAAGATCAACAGTTTCAACTTCTACCTTCAGGTCGACAGTGTAAAACACCTGTAACTGCTGCTGTTTTGTCTGTTTAAAGCAGAAGTAAGCGATCCGGTGGTTTTGGCTAACTTCTTGTCAGCCGATGGAGTTAGCAGTCCCCGCCCTCGTCCCTACGTCACCACATTCACGCGCATCCCTTGGCTGCACACACAGAGAGGACCGCCCCTTTATGCCGTTCTCTCTCCTCATTGGATAAAGGTTGTAGGATACAAGGGAAGTTTTCTCCTCGGCTTACAGCAGAGCAGAGTGACTGACAGACCCGTGTTTCGGACCAAACACTCTATGTAAGTGATTGCTGTCGGAAGATATAACTATTTAAGACTTTTATTAACACAAATATTCCGCTTACTTCTGCTTTAACAACTTTCATTTCCTGCACAGTTGCACTTTTTCAGATCCTGGATCTTCTCTCCTCTTTGACCTTTGGCTAACTTCAGCAGCTGCATGTGGACGTAACTGTATTTGCTGAAGATTTAAACGCTGGATGTTTGGTTTTAAATTCCTGAACTAGTTTTAATTAATTGAAATCTGACCCCAAACGTTGGCCCAGATGTTTCTACACCATAGGAACACGTTGCGTGTTGCTTTAGTAATGCAGAAAGAGAAAGCGAGGGTGGAGGCGGCGGTGTGTGGGGGTTGATATGATACCAGCAGCTCATTTTTTGGCCCTGAGCCACTGAGCACATGAATCATTTTGTGAATCAGAGTGAGAACAGCGTCTGTAGTCGATGCCTCAGCAGCAGTAGTAGCAGTAGTAGGCCTATTAGTAGTAGCAGTATGTCTGTGCTGCAGCTGCTGAGCGTCGGTTGTTGTTTTAGCATCATAACGCGGTCGGTCGTCGTCGTGCAGGAATGAAACAGTAACGTTTCCATGTGCAGAGGCCTCGGCTCAGATCTCCCTGTTATAACCTGAAGTGTGTGTGAGCGCAGCCTGTCCGGGCCTGTTGTCAGTGCTGCAGCTTATTCAGTGTCCGCTGTACTGTATGCCTTAAAAACGGACCAATCAGAGGAGGCGTGAGGCGGCGGTAGCAGCAGCAGCAACATGTGGGTGTTATGACAGAGGTGGAGAGCGAGCTGAGACACACTCTCCACTCTGACAAAGACACAAACATTAACACACGGGTCTGTTTTCTCTTTATTAGACTCATTTCACCTCATCACCTCGTCGTCACCGTGGCTGCGCTGCTTCCTGTGCAGCTTTATACATGTCACATTTTATTTATAGCAAAGCACTTTAATGAATAATAATAATAAACACTTTAACTTTAACAGCTCAGATTAAGCATTTAGTCGTAATGTTTTCATATCCTGAAGCCTTTAATCATCTAGCGTGCAACATGTAAAACACATGTAAATGTGGTTAGAAAACCTCACACACTGTTGACCTGTTTAGTTTAGACCAGGGGTCACCAACTACATTGGTCGACATTGAAATAAAATGAATTTAAATTCACTTTTTGGCCTTATAATTAAGTTTTTTTGATATTTATAGTTTTGATATTTTAGTTTTTTTTCAACAAAATTGAAGGCACCATAAGCGATAAAGATATTTTGACTTGATAGTTGTGGGTGTGTCGTTCCCAACGCTGGACAAAACCATAAAAATAGTCAACTTCATCAGAGGAAATTTCTGTTGTAACAAAGTTATTTCACTCTTTCTCTTGTTTTTCTTCCCAGTTATAACAGGGACTACAACATATTTTCTTTTTCTATCCTCACAATTTCAGAATTGAGTGGCAGGTTGGCCGGATTTTGGCCCACAACCATTGGTTCATCCAGTCGGTATGAAAGAGAAGAAGTGTCACAGACTAGTGAGATCTCTGGTGTTTGGTTGTAATATTTTTTTCCTTTCACCCACAGATGAAGAAGATTTCTTTGGCATCTTGACCACGAACCCACATGATGCACGATGGTAATGATAATCTGTCCTTTAAAAAATATCGACACGTGAATCAGAAACGTATTTTTATCTCAGGGGCCAAGAGACAGAGACTTATTTTTAAGATCTACAACATATTTTTACTTTCACTTTTTTTTAACACCTGTTGATTTTTAACTCTCAGTCACTTTCAGGGGGAAGTTTGTGATCCTGTTAATGTGAGTCATGATATATAAACAGTCATTTGAAACAGACCAAAGCCGGACAGGGTGGGAAGAGGAGGAGGAGGAGAAGGAAGCTCAGTGATGTTGGATTAAAGAGTTTTAAAAAAAAACACTTTCTGGACATTTCCTATTCCTATTACCTTCTGTTCCCACAGTGAAAACACAACTGGCTCCATGAGCAGAGAGTGAACGACACGTTTTCATCTACAGACGCTGAAGAGGTGATGAAAGAAAATACTGTTCATTTAATATGAAAAGTCCATTTTAAAACTCATCTTTACATATTCTTATTTCTCTCCTCTAAATTAAATTATAAGGACATTTTTAATACTTAGGCTACATAAACATGTATTGTTGTAACCATGCAGCCTCCTGTTGGTTATTCTCTCCCTGTGGATCAATAAAGAATCAGTGAAGATCGATATGAAGAGGATTCAGCACTAAAACGTTTTAAATGTTGTAGAAGCAAAACTATATTAGCTATACTAACTATTTAGAACCAATGATAAACATTTATAGAGATGAAGTCACAGTCTGAATTAAGAGTCAGTTTGGTTTTTGTGGAAAAATTGAAAAAAAAGAAAAAAGAAAAAACATCTGGACTCAGAGAGACTCAACAAATCAGAGTTAGAGAATCAAACATATCAACACACAGGCAGATGTGGTTTACAGTCAGCTGCAGAGCAAATAATAAAAAGATAGTGATGCGTGTGCGTGTGTGTGTGACAATGACTCTCTTATCGTATCTGTGTCAGGTGTGTGTGTGATCGGATGACGCAGCATCCGCAGCACTAACAGGTAAAAACACACGAGCAGCGACTTTAAACTGTAGTTTCTACATTTTGACTTGAATATATCACATTGTTTCTATTTTAAGGTTAAAAAATATATACAAAAAATTAAAAACTGTTGATATCATTGACTTTGTACAGGTTTAGTTCTCTTCACTCTGCTCTTCGATTGGAACGAGCAAATAAAATGAATGAAATATCAATTTCACCTTAAGCTCAAGATGCGCTTATAAAATACATGTTTAATTTTCTAACTGTGCACAGAATTTATCTCAACTTCTAAACATAACAACATTGATTTGTGCACGATGAATAATTAATCTGATGATCAGAATGATAAACCCTCCGACTGCTCCTGAATGTTTCTTGAGATATTTCTACAACTTTATGAGTTAATGGGTCGCGGTCGTCTTTCATTTTTTGCTGTATATTAATTCTGTAGTTAAACTGTATCAGACTGGACAAAATAACAGGAACACACTTATTTACAATACAACGTTAATTAAAGTGACATAAACTCGTGTTTTCAACGTCTCGAGTCACATTTTTGAAAAGTTTTTCTGAGCAGTTTTTAACAGGTGGTATAGTTTGTGAACTTAGCGAATTACTTAGGCCTACAGAATAGGTTCATTTATTTAATTATTAGCCTATTGTTATTATTGTGTGTGTGTGTGTGCATGTGTGTGCTGAGGCCGAGTCTCGGTGTGTTTACCTGCCGGACGCCTCTCTGTCTGTCTCTGTCTCCGTCTCTATTTGTGTCCATCAGCGCGTGACCTGCGGCCAAGGCAGCAGCACCTCGGGGCGCGCGCGGCTTATCAGTGTGTTTACCTCTCTATTAATCCCTGTTTTAGTGAGTCGGAGGCACGAGGCACCTTTTTAACTGATGCACTTTAAGTGTTTTTTTTTTGGTCCCAAACAGGAGATGATCCGGTCTCAGAGCGACAGATCTCAATCTGCAGCCCGGGGACAGACCGACTGTCTGCGGCCAGGAGACGCTGCGATGACCGCCGATAAGCGGAGCTCCATGATGGACCCTCCTCCTCCTCCTCCTCCTCCTCTATCTGATCTAATGAACCGGTTTCAGAGGTGAGCTGCGGAGTCCAATTATTAATGGAGATAAAAATTAAAATAAATAATAAAATCAAGGTATGGTCTTTTATTTTGAAGGCGCGTCTTGTCTTGGAGCTTTTATCTATATCAAGGTGAGACACTACAGGTGAATAGGGTAAAATTTTTAACTAACAGATATCACCATGAAACTTCCTAAGTTTATCACTTACATTCAGACAAATATTTTTTGTATTACAAGTTTTGTCAATTTTTATGTTTAAATATGTAAAAGATGAGACAATATCTGATGGAATGTGCGCTAATTTGCATACATTTCCAGAACTGTCACCAGCCCTAAAAAAAAAAAATCCAATTTTGCCATGTTTTTAGGAATTAAGTGTTGTATAAATCAGGCTGTGAATGATATATCGACAATTCCCTCTGTAAAAACCTTCAGAATATAGACAGGAATAAAACTGGAAGGTTTGGTGTCTGTAAGTGCTGCTGAACTCGATATTTCAGGCTCAGAGTCTGAGGAAAAACGGCCTTTAACTTTACTGTAAAACTCCATAGATTGTTAATGTCAATTATACTTTTACGATTGGTTGCGGATACTGAGGAAATGAGCATTTCTGGAGCCTACATCATTGTTCAGGAGAGAGAGAGCTTTACAATGACACCTGACATGACATGGCTCAGACAACAGTAGCATGTTACTTTTTTGTAAATTTAGGAGAAAATCTACTGACGAAAAGAGACAAAATGAAGTAAAAAATAAAAACCTAAATGTGGATTTTCTACCATTTCTTTTGACTTTTCTGAGAGAATACATGTTATGGAAGAAAAATAGCCCAAAATCTCAAAATTAATCAGTGCATGAAAACACAGTGTTTTTGCCTGTATGTGAATCGCCTTTAAAAAACAATTATCCTTCAGACTAGCTAATAATCACTTCTTCCGCTGCCCCTCATCCTCTACTGTTACCCACAATCCCCTGTGGCCTGCCCGCCGTGCATGGGCCTGGATGTTGCTGTAATTACATGTAAACGGGTTTGGGAAACAACTGTTCTGAACAATTAACGCGCGGAGGAAAAACAGCAATTGGTGCTTTGGCAAATACCCACGAGCCATTGGTCACACAACAACTATAGGCTACTACTACCACCGGCTTTTACTCTGAAATCTGTTTCCTGTGTGCTACTGTGTGTGTGTGTGTTTTACAGGACAATAACATTTTTTTTCCTTCTGTTTCTCAGCCCTCACTGTGCGTAATGAGCTCATTAACTGGGACCAATTAGGCTGCACGAGCTGAGCACAAGAGGAGACAGACGGTGGCTCATTATTATTGTTAATTGATTAATGATTTGATCGGAACTTAAGTTTCTCAGCACAAAAACAATAATAATTATTTAAAAAAAACTAAATTTCTGAACAGAAAAACTGGAACAAGAGAAGTTTTTTTTTGTTTGTTTATTATGAAATTTATTATTTTTATATTTTCCTCCATTTATTTCCTGACATCCTTATTAATTAGTCAAATAAATGTCTTTTTTTAATGATAGGCTATTTAGCTACTTTTTTATAATCGGTATCAGCTACTAAATGCGCCATATAAAAAAATAAAAAATAAAAAATAAAAATAACCTGAGCTGGAGCAGATTTTATTCTAATAACCACAACTTAAATTCCTTGGAATTAAAATAATTACAATTATATACTTTATATACTTTATTATTAATAATAAAGCTGATAATAGGCTACAGTCTCTCTGTGTGGTTTGTTAACTTCCCTCTCGGTGCAGGATCAGACTGTTACCTGAGAGAATAACGCCGGTCTGGGGCTGAAATAACACCCTCACACTGAAATAATAGCCCCCCCTCCTCCCTCTTTCTCTCCCTTCTCTGTCTCCAGCCTTTAAAACTCTCCCGTCCATTTCCCCCCTTGCATTGCAGCTCTTCTGGGCTTCTTGGGGGGGGGGGGGGGGGGGAATAAATGGTGAAACTTGTAGCAATAATACCCTCTTCTTTCACACGGACGCCTCCCCGCTGCCTTCACTTCACCTCCAGCCCCGGCCCCGGCTGCTGCTGCTGCTTCCCGGGCAGTCCGAGCCCCCTTTTCCCCTCCGCGCTGCATGGGGACACAAATGAAACACAAGCCTCCTGAAGGGCGAACAAAAGTGACCACATTTTTTCCTCCGTCTTCCCCCTCTCTTCTTCTATAGCGCTGCACAAGCGTATATAGCCCCCGCTGCCTGGCCTGCCTGCCTGCCTGTGCGCTCTCAAATGGGAATATTAGGACGTCAATCTCTTGGCCCCTGTGCGCCTTTGTCTTTGCTGAGTGGCCGGCTCTGCCTACCACACACCTTTTGTCCGACAATCCAATAAGAGCCATTATTCCCGCTCCCCCGGCCCCGGCTGCAGCTCGCTCTTCAGGGGTATTTTAGGTGCTTAATCGCGTCCCTTTTAAGGACCTCAAATGGAGAATAACTTCCTCCTTTCACGTCGCCTGGCACCGGGACAAAGAGTTCCTGCATGGCCCGTTCCTCCTCCTCCTCCTTCTCCTCCTTCTCCTCCAGCAGCAGCAACTAAAAAATCTTTCCTTAATATGTCTATGAGCAAAAAATTCACAGGGAGTGAAGCGATTATTTATCAGTAATCTTATTATCTGTGACGGTGTTTGAGTGGGTGAAGGTGTCACAGAATCAAAACGCAGCGCGGATCTTAAATTCTTGGATTTATTATTTGAATAGATGTGAAATAGACTAAAACAATTCTCTGTTGAACCAAAAAAAGAAACAATTCAGATTTCAAATCTCTCCATGGACTAAAAATATAGCATGTTAAAAACAAACATTAAAAAAAAAAAAAAGTCCGGTTGAGGAGCACCGACCTTTGCTCGGACCTCCTCCCCGCTTTAGGCGCACTGATTTGGGGCTGGGACAAGGTGAAGCAGCCGCAGGTGAATCCAGACTTGAACCGGTTTTATAACTCAGCGCTTCTGAGACAAATTGTCTTTTTAAAAGGTTTGTGCAGAAGCTCCATTAGAAAAATAAAGAAAAGCGACACCAGTTCTTGTTCTGGCTGTGAGGTGAGGTGAGGTTGCACTGCAAAAACTCAAAATGTTACCAAGAATAGGTTGTCTTATTTCTAGTCAAAACAAATTTCATTATACCTAAAATAAGTATATTTATACATATACATACAGTTATACATAAAAAGTAGCTTGTTTTTTTTAACACTTTTTATATTACTTATTTCAAGCCTATTTTCACATGAAATAGTGGAGCAAGTTTTTCTTTCTTATTACAAGCACAAAAAACTTCCTTTCACTGGCAGATTTTTCTACTTATTTCAAGTGAAAATTAGTTTGAAACAAGTGAAAATTATCTAAAAAAGAGTCTTATTCTAAGCAGAAAGAGATTAGTTTTGACTAGAAATGAGACATTTTGATAAGAAATATGACAAATATTCTTGCAAAGATTTTGAGTTTTTGCAGTGTAGGTGGATGGGAGGGGGGTGGAGGGGTGCCAAGAATATTTGTCTTATTTCTAGTCAAAATGTAATTTCTAGTCAAAACAAATCTCATTATACCTAAAATATGTATATTTATACATATAGCCTACATACATAGTTAGCTTGTTGTTAGCTTTTTGAAAAATCTGATAGTGCAAGTTTTTCTTTCTTATTACAAGCACAAAAAACTTGCTTTCACTTCTCTTGAAACAAGTGGAAATGGGTTTTATGCTTACATTATTGGACCAACTGATTAATCCAGATGTGCCTGACCATTGTTTTGAGGTCAGACACACCTGGATTAATCAATTGGTCCAATAATGTAAAACAGGAAATAAACGAGCTGGCTTATTTCAGGAAGTAGTGGAGCTGTGCATAAAGCAAATTATCTAAAAACAAGTCAATTTTTAAGGTGAAGAGTCTTATTTCAAGTGAAAAGAGTTTAGTTTTGACTAGAAATGAGACATTTTGATAAGAAATAAAACAAATATACTTGCATAGATTTTGAGTTTTTGCAGTGTAGGGGGGTGGGAGCCCCTGGGGGGTGCCAAGAATATTTGTCTTATTTCTAGTCCAAATGTCATTTCTAGTCAAAACAAATCTCATTATACCTAAAATATGTATATTTATACATATACATTCACAGTTATGCATAAAAAGTACTTATTTCAAGCCTATTTTTTAGAAAAATCTGATAGTGGATCAAGTTTTTCTTTCTTATTACAAGCACAAAAAACTTGCTTTCACTTCTCTTGAAACAAATGATCTAAAAACAAGTCAATTTTTAGGTGAAGAGTCTTATTTCAAGCAGAAAGAGATTAGTTTTGACTAGAAATGAGACATTTTGATAAGAAATAAGACAAATATCCTTGCAAAGATTCTGAGTTTTTGCAGTGTAAGGGGATGGGAGGGGTGGGTGGGTTGGGTGCCAAGAATATTTGTCTTATTTCTAGTCAAAATGTAATTTCTAGTCAAAACAAATCTCATTCTACCTAAAATATGTATATTTATACATATACATACATAGTTACACATAAAAAGTAGCTTGTTTTTAACACTTTTTTTTAAAACTTCTTTCAAGCATATTTTCACTTGAAATAGAAAAATCTGATAGTGGATCAAGTTTTTCTTTCTTATTACAAGCACAAAAAACTTGCTTTCACTTCTCTTGAAACAAATGATCTAAAAACAAGTCAATTTTTAGATGAAGAGTCTTATTTTAAGCGGAAAGAGATTAGTTTTGACTAGAAATGAGACATTTTGACAAGAAATAAGACAAATATTCTTGCAAAGAGTTTGAGTTTTTGCAGTGTAGGGGGGTGGGAGGGGGGT
>NC_140907.1:34276093-34455984 GCF_045865225.1 Trachurus japonicus
GGCCTCCTCCTCCTCCTCCTCCTCCTCCTACACCTCCTCCTCCTCCGCCTCCGAGGCCGCTCACGTTTCCCAAGTTCATGTTCATGAAGGCGTTGGGGGGCGGGGGCGCGGCGGGGATGCTGGTGTAGGTGCAGCTGTAGTTGGAGTTAGTGTAGCCCGCCGCGGGGCTGCTGTAGCCGTAGGCCGCCGCCGGGTATCCGTTATAGGTGTAGGGGCTGGAGGCGTAGGGAGCAGCGGCGGCGGTGGCGGTAGCGGCGGTGCTGTAGCTCTGCGCGCCGCCGCCTAGACACGGCTTCCCGTCGCGCACCAGCACCGGCACCGCCACGCGCCGCGGCGGAGGAGGAGGAGGGGGCGCGTGGTGGAGGAGGTGGTGGTGGTGGTGTAGTTGCCCCCCTCCTGCCCCTCCAACCACCGCCGCCGCCTCCAGAGACTTGTCCTGCCGCTGCCGCTTGCACTTGTACCTGCGGTTCTGGAACCAGATCTTCACCTGGTTGGAGGTCAGCTTCAGCGTGGAGGCCAGGTGCTCGCGCTCCGGCGCCGACAGGTAGCGCTGCTGCTTGAAGCGCCGCTCGAGCTCGAACACCTGCGCCTGGGAGAACAGCACGCGGGGCCTCCGTCGGCTCCGCTGCTTCGTCGTCGCCATCCCCGCCGCCGCCGCCACCGGTCGGTCGCGGTCCGAGTCCGGTTCTCCCGCCGCCGCCTCCTCCCGGCCCAGCAGACAGCAGCTCTCTGCGTCAGGGAGGGAAACACACACACACACACACACACAGCAGTTAACACGTGTCTTTGTGCGTAAAAACACGTTTAAAACAGCAGCAACAACTCTTCAACATTCATAAAAAATATAAATAAAATCTGAATAAAAACGAGCAGGGCCGTTGCTAGGAATTCTGGGGCCCCTGAATGTATACTAAAGTGGGCCCCTTCCCCCTGACTTTTCCACTTTTTCTCATACGTAGCCTATGTATTATTGTTTTAATGCTAATGCAGCATGACTATGAGTATTAGTCAGGGTCTTATGCAGAAAAATTCAGTCATAAAGATTAGACTACTGGGGTTTTTTGTGGACTCTAAAATTATCATCACCTTTCTCCCCTACACAAAGGTCCTGACCATCAGCGCTCGTCTTTGTGCGTAAAAACAAGTTTAAAACAGCAACAACAACAAGGTAGCTAGGAGTTCTGGGCCCCCTGAAATAATACTAAAGTGGGCCCCTTCCCCCTGACTTTTACACTTTTTTTCATAGACTACGTACATGTATGTATTATCATTTCTTGTATTTTGTTTTGATGCTAATGCAGCATTAGTCAGAGTCTTATGCAGAATAATTCAGTCATACAAAGATTAGACTACTGGGGTTTTTTATGGGCCCTAGAGTTATCATCACCGGTCTTGACCATCAGCGCTCGTCTTTGTGCGTAAAAACAAGTTTAAAACAGCAGCAACAACTCTTGAACATTTATAAAAAATATATAAAATATTAATAAAAATGAGCAGGGCCGTTGCTACGAATTCTGGGCCCCCTGAAATAATACTAAAGTGGGCCCCTTCCCCCTGACTTTTTCACTCTTTATGTATTATCATTTTTTAGCCTACTTTGTTTTGATGCTAATGCAGCATTACTATGAGTATTAGTCAGAGTCTTATGCAGAATAATCCAGTCATACAAAGATTAGACTACTGGGGTTTTTTGTGGGCCCTTCTCGGGGTTGGGCCCCTAGAATTATCATCACCTTTCTCCCCTATACAACGACGGTCTTGACCATCAGCGCTCGTCTTTGAGCGTAAAAACAAGTTTAAAACAGCAGCAACAACTCATCAACATTTATAAGAAATATATATAAAATATAAACCCAGTGGAATAAAATCTGAATAAAACGAGCAGGGCCGTTGCTAGGATTTCTGGGCCCCTTCCCCCTGACTTTTCTACTTTTTTTTTCATAGACTACATACTGTATGTATTATCATTTCTTGTTCAGCCTACTTTGTTTTGATGCTAATGCAGCATTACCATGAGTTAGACTTCTGGGTTTTTTTGTGGACCCTAGAATTATCATCACCTTTCTCCCCTACACAACGGTCCTGACCATCAGCGGCGCTCGTCTTTGTGCGTAAAAACACGTTTAAAACAGCAGCAAGAACGCTTCAACATTTATAAAAATATAAAATATAAACCCAATGAAATAAAATCTGAAATAATCTGAATAAAAACGAGACAATAGAATATAAAACACAGCCAGAAGCTGAGCCATAAAACACGAACAAGGCGAAAATATAAAAACTATCTGACTGGTGCGTAAAATCTCTGTGTGTGAGTGTGTGTCTGTGTCTCTGTGTGTTTTAATCAGCGCTGCGGCTCCGTCTCATTTCTTTTCCAGGCCTCTTTAAACTTTATGATCCACACATCATAACACGTCTCCGCGGCGCGACTCAAAGCGCTATAGGAGTTAGTGTTTGACATGTGGAAACTTTACAGGATCAGTCTCAGTCCAACACCGACTCTCATCACCGATGTGTGTGTGTTTTTTTTTGTTTTGTTTTGGGTTTTTTTTTTTACCGGGATCGTTTAAAATACAAAGCACGAAGCCTGAACTGTTTTCACTTTATTAAGTCTGAATTTTATAATTATTATTATTAATTTTGCAGGATTGTAGGATTTTTCTTTTCTTTTTTTTTATTGAAGGTCAAATAACCAGAAATAAAAACATCCATGACTCAAACAGCAGCGAAGGAGCACTGGGTGTGTTGTGTTTTCTCCTGGTGCGTTCACGGCCCACACACCAACAGCTCTGTATTGATCCATGAATTAATTATAATAACATATAAAATATTATTTGTGTTAATTTAATTCCATAAATTTGAGCCACATTTCGCGTCACAAAGGGAATTTAACGCTGCTCCGGTTTGTGTTTGAGGTCACAGGTCACGTTGTTATTGTGGCTCATCATGCAAATCCTGGTGTGTGTCGGTCTGTGTGTGTCGCTATAAATCTGCAGTGTGTGTAGCTACTTCAGGGTTCCCATTCTTTTCTTGAAATCATTTCCCAGGACATTTTCAGCGGCTATACATAACTATATGTTATTACACATCCTTTGTCCCGTTCACGCTTTGGAGAAGTGTAACTTCTTATCGACAGTTTTGTTTCTATGTTTCTTCCTCTCGCAGCCCCAGAAGTCTGCAGGTTTAAAGATGTGCAGGCAGCAGTCTGTGGCTCTATAAATTATGCAATAATCTCTTTTACAGTACAGTACATGCTTAGAAATGCCTATAAATGTATCATAGAACAACACAAACACGGGGTCCAATACTGGGAACACTCATCAACTCAAAGTCTCTTAGTTTTCTCACTAGACACTTTTTTTTATAGAGCTCTGGTAGCTGATGTGATAAATAATTTTCCACGACAACTGAAGCTTTTCCAGGATATTTGACTTTTTTTCCTCATTTTCCATGTGTTTTATGGAAAATTGGTCAACCATTTTCCAGGTTTTCCAGGGCAAGTGGGAACCCTGTACTTTTCATTGTCTCACGCTCCTTTTGTTGCCTTTTTTATTCTATTTTTTTCTGTTTTTTTGTTACAGAAGCAGCTCGTAGCCTACTACTCACTGCTGTCGTGCTCCTCCAGCTCCAGCTCCAGCTCGGCGGCCTCCAGCTTATTGGCTCCTCCGCTGAGGTAGGCCAGGTTGTTGTCCTCTCCGTCCGAGAACGACGGGCTGTCCCGGGCCAGCATGCAGGACGGCGGAGACTGGAAGAGTCTCTGCTGCTGCTGGGAAGGAGCAGAAGGAGGAGCAGGAGGAGGAGAAAGAGGAGAGCGCTGCTGGAGCTCCAAGGCCCCGGCTTGTTGCTGCTGCTGCTGCTGCTGCTGCTCCAGCTTGAGGATATCCTTGACAGAAAACGGCGTGGAGGTGAGCGGGCTCTGCAGCATCATGTCATCCAGCTGCTGCTGCTGCTCCGCCGCTGCAGCATCGAGGAAACGACGAAGTCCTCCGAGTAACATGCACCCAAACCCCCGCTGCAAACCCCCAAACTCCACTGCTGCTGCTGCTGCTGCTGCTGCTGCTGCTGCTGCTGCTGCTGCTTCTCCTACTGCTGCTGCTGCGTCTTCCCTCTTCCCTCTTCCCTCCTAACAAACAACTGAGCCAGACGTCGACAGCTCCGGCCCCGGCTGCGTGGAGCCTCTGCTGGGATGCCTCATCGCCGTGAGTCGCTTCTCTCCCCCCAAAAGACACACAGTAGTAGCAGTAGTATAGTCCCGGGTCCCAGGTCTCTCCCCTGTCTCAGTCTGACAGAGATTCAGTCCGGCTTTGTAAAAAAAAGTGGAGTTTGGGCCGAGGAGGGAGCGCCTCTGATGTCAGGGGGAGGGGAGTGTGTGTGTGTGTGTGTGTGTGTGTGTGTGTGTGTGTGTGTGTGTGTGTGTGTGTGTGTGTGTGTGTGTGTGTGTGTGTGTGTGTGTGTGTGTGTGTGTGTGTGTGAAATGGAAAGTCCGTGCGGGCTGGAAAGTAGCAGGGAGAAGGGAGAAGGTTAGAGAGGAGGAGGGTGGAGCGTGTGTGCGTGACGTTACGTGAGCTCACACACCGGGTTTGATTCGGGTTTTGAGCAGACTGAACCTTTTTTTTAATTTATTTTTTTATGCACGAGCCAGTTCAACGTGTGCACGTGTATGCGTTGTTGTTGTTGTACCAGGCGACCAAACCAAACCGTGCGCAGGTTTCGTGCGTAAAAACAAAAACAAATCAAATCTCTTCGCTCCACGGGAGAGAGGGGCGCGAGGCGGTGCGGCGCGTGCTGTGGCGCGTCAAGGTCAACGGTCAGGTCACAGGCCTTGTTAGACTCAGGGAGAAGAGGGGGGGGGGGTCTTGAACTTGTTCACTTCACCCTGTGCATTGTGGGTAAATCAGAAGCAGTGGAGTTGGTTCTGCTCCTGTTCCTGTTAATGAACTTTATTTTATTTGTAAGTTTATGTATAGACATGTATGTATAAGTATTGTGGGTGACACTTTACAATAAGAGTCCCTTAATTAACGTTAGTTATTACATTATTAAGCATTAATTAACTGTTTACAGATATATTAATCATTGTTATGTATTACTTAGGATTAGGAAACACATTAATTAATGTAGCCTATTTGTAAGCAGTTAATTAGGGCCACGGGCCATCGCACCGGGCACTGGTCCCCACAGCTATGAAATAGCTGCGGGGACCAGTGCGACGTAAGTCGCGAAAAACTGCGCAAAATTTTGCATTGAAGTCAATGGGAACAACAAACAAACGGGCGAACAAAAAAGAGTCATTGGAAATCATTGGAGTTTAACAAACGTCTACTGCTCAGGCATACTTTCACCTAGAGACTCCATTTAAACTTTAAACAGTAGACACAAGTCTTGTGTATTGGTGTATTACTCCACGTTTTGATAGGTCATATAGTTTTTGATCAATCCCTGTTCAATGACCATGATCATTTTTGGAGAAATTATGAGTTTATAATGGTTGTGTATTGCACGGAATGTTCGTGTCAGAGTGGGTGACATCATCGGTTAGAGTGGGAGAGAGGCCAGAAAAACTCCAGATTTTTTCTCTTTCCACACTCGGCCCGGCCACAATTTACACTCTACACACATATTTTTTTCAGAAAATTGTAGACAAACTTGTTCTGTCTCTCACCATGTGCTCAAAATATCAGAGAGACTTACAGAATTTACAGAATCAGCCTCTGAGTGCGGCCACGTCTGTCTCTGCTCCTCATTGACTCCAATACAAAGATTTTCTGAGAGAAGCAGAACGGACCGATGTTTTAAAACTGCCAGCGTCTCCAAAATATTTACTGTAGAAACACCAAATCGTACCACATTTTTCAGGAAGTCCTTACAGCACCGTTGATCTGTGTTTTGTTCTGATATGAGTTACCGTTTTGTCACCGTAAGCCTTTTGCGAGACCAGTGCAGAGGCAGAAAATCGCTCTTTTTCTCAACGTTTCTGTCTGTCTCAGCTCAAGTTGCCGTGGTAACCTCTGATTCTCCGGCCAGAGCTCGTTAACTTCATAAACAATCCACCTGGCGCTCGTTTAAATGTTTACAAACACGCACACAGCTAAATCAGACTGACACAGGATGCAGCTCAGAACATGTGTCAAGTCAGTCACACACACAGACACACAGACTCTAGAACACACATTTTTCGCCTAAAATGGTTTAGTCCGCCCACAGACAGCGGCTGGCGAAAAGTGAAACGTCAGTGAGCCCAGATTGAATGGCCTAGTGGAGGCTAACTGTCCTCATGCTGCCCAAAAAATATAAATCGGGGTATCAAAAAGAGACTGCTTGCCGAAAAACTGTCCCGACAGGAACGCGCATCGGCAGCTTTTTATAAATTTACCTTGAAAACAACTCTGCACTGACATTAGGGGCCCAGAATCTGTTGCTACGCCCCTGTGTGTACACATACACACTCGTATTACTCTGATTTTGACGTGTAATCTTTGCCAGTGTGTGTGTGTGTGTTTTGTGTTCACTTTCTATTATGATCTTATACCATTAGGAATAGGAATTTATTTATTTAAACAGGGACAATGCACAAAAACATTAATCTTGTGAGACAAGAGAAGATGCCTTGAACCAGGTTGTAGCAACATTTGCTAACTTCCACCTGTAGTTCCTGGGCAGATAACAATATTATGATCGTTGAAAATCTGGTATAATAATATTTTTAAAATAGACAAAATAAACTAGCAAAAGCAGTGTTGATAACTGAACTCTTGTTTTGTACTTTGTTGGTAATAAGTACGGTCTCAAGGACCGATCCTTTGAAAATGAAGTCATAAAATCGTTAACACTTTATAATAAGTAGCCTACACACTATTAAGCATTAGTTAAGCATGAATAAATACTGAATTCATCATTTATAATACATGAATACTCATTAGTATGTAGTTTATAAACACAGTTAAACATGTTTTACTCATCACTGATAAGCACTAACTGTATTTATAAACGACATACTAATGAGTATTCATGTGTTATAAATGAAGAATTCAGTATTTACTAATGCAATAGTGTGTGCTTATTATAAAGTGTTGCCAAATAATGTCCATCCTAAGACACCTGTCGTTGTTTCTCATTATCATCCTTCAAACAGAAAACTACAGCAAATACAAGAAGAAAAGTAACTTATTTTTATTAATATGTGTATATTTACATTGGGAACACTTTATATAATAAGTAGGCCTACACACTATTAAGCATTAGTTTAGCATTAATAAATATGAATACTCATTAGTATGTTTATAACACAGTTAAAAATGTTTTACTCCTCATTGATAAGGCGCACTAACTCTTTATAAACTACATACTAATGAGTATTCATGTGTTATAATGAAGAATTCAGTATTTATTAATGCTTAACTAATGCTTAATAGTGTGTACTCATTGTAAAGTGTTACTGGGGCCTCATTTATCATAAACAATGTAATAAATGTACTTATTATAAAGTGTTACTATAAAATCCTGTATTTTACATAAACACCCCAGCTCCTCAACAATGACCGGTCATTAAAAACAGAGTAACTTCACGACATGGGGGCAGATTTTCAGGGTGGATGAGGGTGGATCCTGCTCCGTGTCGCTCTCCGTCCTCTTTATCGCGGGTGTTGTATTAATAACCGCCCTGGGGGCAGATAAGCAGGGCCCCCGGGGCAATTAAAATTCCTCCAGGAAAACTGACTGACGTTTTTAGCCCCGACCTAATCTGCTCCTATCAGCTCCTCCTTCCTGTCCCCCCGGCCCCCCGTCACCCTCGCGCCCTCGTCTCCGGGTTTTTCCTGCTCCGACGCTGCGCAGGTGGAGCCGCGGCCTGCAGCGAGGGGCAGGACGGAACAGGATCGAGTCCTTAAAGGGACAGTTCAACATTTTTGGCAAATTAGCCCATTGCCATAATCCCCCAGTATAGGTTCGTTACCTTTAATTGTCGGTGCTACGCTACGGAGGCTCGTGGGATTTCTTGGTTTCCCTCATCAAATACACAATCCAACAACTCCACAACGCTCTGGTGGACAAGTTGTGACCTGCACATTCACCACGCTATGAGATAATAACGCAACGTTACCAGACAGAGAGGGAAATACAGAGACTGATGATGAAAAACTGTCCCTGAAGGCAACTCGCATCAGCGGTTTTGCATGAATTTAACCTAAAACGACTGGCTGCACTTTTAGCTGAATTTGGTACCATTTCAGGTTAAGAATAGAATAGAATAAGGCTTTATTAAAAACCACAGATGGGTAAAATATGGTCTAAAATGGGCTAGAATGGTGATCCGTAATGACAGATTAGAAAAATGAAATGAGTTTGTAGTAGGTGTGTAAATGATTAATAATCAGTGTTATTGGTAGTAGTAGAGGGCCCCAAAATAACATTTTGCTCAAGGCCAGGTCCAGGTGGATGATCTGGTTTTTAAAAACAGACTTTATTATCATGAACAGTTCGGGTGAAGTGCAGGCCTCAGATCAGCTCAGGACTGCTGGAAGCTGACGGTCGACTAGTGAGATACATGACAAATGTTTTCTGTTTTTAGTTTCTCTTTAGTTCTAGTGGAGACTAAAACTGTTTGTATTCATTCATTCATTCATTCATTCATTCATTCATTCATTCATTTATTAAAAGGGAATTACCGTTTTTAACAATCGGGACCTTATTTCTAGCATAAAATACGATCATTTCCTCACCCAGATAACTTTGGTGTCATTACAAGTCGTTCTGATGAAATCAGCTCCAGCCAAGAGCCGCGTGTATCCGTATAATGTGAGTCTACAGGGCAGCAGAATGCAGCCTCTATAACACATTATCTGCAGAGAAACTCCTTCATTTCACCAATATTTTGTTATGATAGGCTAGTGCTATTCCCCTCTGAGTCCGGGGTTAGCTGTTATCAACATCCGGGGTCTGTAGGTTGACCTACTGACCTCTGACCTGGATGATGTCACCTCCGAGCGCTGCCCGGCTCATTCTGATAATAATAATGATTCCACTTCGGTATTCGGGTCCATTTTTATCTCAACTAGCCGGAGCTTTAGTGAGTCCAGGTTGAGGAGAGGAAGCCTGTGGAAGCTGAACTTCATCCAGCTGCTCATTTTGTTCTGACAAGTCGGAAACACGCAGAAACGAACCGTAGCATTAGCGGTAGCAACAAGCCGCGCCGCACCACAGTCGGAGATGACATCATCCAGGTCAGAGGTCAGTAGGTCAACCTACAGACCCCGGATGTTGATAACAGCTAACCCCGGACTCAGAGGGGAATAGCACTAGCCTATCAGAACTAAATATTGGTGAAATGAAGGAGTTTCTCTGCAGATAATGTGTTATTTAGAGGCTGCATTCTGCTGCCCTGTAGACTCACATTATAGGGATATACGCGGCTCTCGGCTGGAGCTAATTTCGTCGGAACAACTTGTAATGACACCAAAGTTATCTGGGTGAGTAAATGATCGTATTTTATGCTAGAAATAAGGTCCAGATCGTAAAAAAAACTGCAATTACCCTTTAAGGACTGCACAACAATGTCGGCAGCATAATATTTCAGCACATAGTTCTGTGTTGGCAAGAGACTGACAGTAGCTACATCAAACAGAAAGGTTTAGAGGTGAGTGGAGTTCAGTGACCTGATGGCAGTGGGGGTTGTTTGTGTTGATGTGGACCTACAGCGCCTGCCAGAGGGCAACAGCTGGAACAGGTGGTTCATCTGGGTGTGATGGATCAGAAATTATCCTTTCTGCTCTTGTTATTGTGCGTTTACGGTGAAGTGAGTCAAGTGATGGGAGGGAGTGGGGAGTGCCTGTCATTTCTGATGCTTTTTTTAAATGATGCGTTGGAGTGAGTGACCGTCCAGGCCTGAAGTAGAATAGTCATCTGTGGACTTTTTGATGATGTGACTGGTGACATTGTCCTGTTTGAGTGAGTTGCTGATGTGAGTGTCCTGCAGGTAGCTATGTGTAAGAGTCGGTGACTGTGATGGTGATGGTGTGGAAGTTTCTACTGTAAAGGAGGAGCAGAGAGGTGGACGGAGCTGTGAACTGACAGTCGATGTTCATCTCAACAGAAACATTCACTGTCTGTCTCTTGCCAACACAGAACTATGTGCTGTAATATTATGCTGCCAACATTGTTGTGCAGTCCTTAAAGGGTAATTGCAATTTTTTACAATCTGGACCTTATTTCTAGCATAAAATACGATTATTTACTCACCCAGATAACTTTGGTGTCATTACAAGTTGTTCTGAAGAAATTAGCTCCAGTCGAGAGCCGCGTATATCCCATTAATCGCGTGTTAACCATGGAAAAAATGCGATTAATTGCGATTAGAAAAAAATCAAAGTTTGACAGCCCTATAAATAACGTAACACATGGGCAGGACTGATATGGTTTGCTGGTTGGCTTCCACGTTAACGTGAGTCGTTCTATTTTTAGCCGTAGCCGCTATCTTAAAGGGACATTGTGTAGGAATTCCTCCCATCTAGCGTTGCGGTTGTATATCTCAAGCAACTCAATCGTACATTTCATGCTGCATTCACGTGAAATTGGGCAGACGGCAGACGGACGACAGCCGCTGCAGGTAACGGCATAAACAAGCCTCTATGTAAATGTTGTCATGGAGATGTCGTATTGTTTTACCTGACCCACGTTTTACCGGCTTTCTCTAGACTTCTGTGACTAAAATGACTAAAATCTGATTTGTTAGTGACGGCCGTCTGCCCGACTGCAGGTGAATGCAGCATCAGTGTAACGCTCCATTCCTCCTCACTGCACCGAGCTTACCCGCTCCATGTAGATATGAATGATATGAACGGCTAATTCAGAACTGAAAGGAACACTTCAGTTTGTTGATGGGGGGGATTACTGGTTAATGAAAAACAGACTTTTGAACGAAATAATCGATTTTCGTGAATAGATAACAGGAGAAGTTACACAATGTCCCTTTAATGATAACTTACAGCTTACGCATTTCCCATTTCCCATGAGGCTTTGCGCCATTCTACATTAATTTAAGAACAAACGAACAAATTAAATCGCTGGTCATTTTATATTTGTGGTCATAAAAGTTCTGTAACATCTGAATAAAAAGAATTAGATCAAGATAAGAGGCTAATGGCTGGATTGATGAGAGTCTGAGTCACTAGAGCAACCACGAGTGAGATGTAGAGAGACACCAAGTCGTATAAATATTGGTTGGACTTGCCTGTTGAGTAGTTGAAGTAGAGCTTGGAGGTTTTTATGGGAACTTGTTTGTTCCCTCTAATTTTCAAAACTCCTGAGCAGAAATTCAACTCCCCTGATGACCTGCTTGAGCAACTCACATGCTGGTGCTATGGCCTCACCTCTCCAACTCCAAATATCAATACAATTGGCTATTACTATTATGATTAATATCAGATTATTTTGACAACATTACCTATCTAGGTCAGTAACAAAATACAATATTGTTTTGGAGTAGATTTTGCATTTATTGCCATATGAACAATATGAAAAAAATAACTAACATCAAGTTGGTGTCATCAACTCTTGGCACAGAAGCATTCTTGATATTAACAGTAATAATAATTCTCAAGCAAAAACTTAAATCGTAGTTGCAATACAGACCACAGTTAAGGTCATAGATTTCACAATTCGAAGCGCACATTAGGGAGAAATAAACAGTAAACTAGTCGGGGATATTTGAGTGTGCAACTTTTTTGTCTTCTGGGTGGGGAGCAGTGTGCAATTGCACAGTAAAACACCTTAGAGGGAACAGTGTTTCCAGTAGTTAGTTAGTTAGTTGGTAGAAACAGTGTGTGTGTGAGAGACAGGTAGTAAATATCCCAGTGTGCAGTTTCTATCTATGGAAGCAGACAGACAGACAGACAGATACATATATATATAGATGTGTGTGCTGCTGTGCCGTCGTAGACTCCACGGCGACGCTCTTCTCCACTTCAGCCACATCACCGTCATCATCATCATCATCATCATCATCTTCAGCAGCGTCCTCATAAAAAAAGTGCCAAACAAGGCCGGATAGTGTTTAGACTGGCACCCGGCCGCCTCCATTTACTTTAAATAAGCATTAAATCCAGCGACGCCAGGCTGAGCGCTGCAGTGACCGAGCCGCGCCGCAGACTGGAAACAAAATATAAAACTGTTTGAGTCAAAGTGACAAGACGTTTTGGTTTGGGGTCGGACGGTTCGAGCAGCTCCAGGGGTCTTTAAAGGTCCTAAAAGGTCACTGAAGGTCACTGAAAGGTCCTTAAAGTTCAACATTTTGGCAAATTGGCCCATTGCCATAATCCCTATAGTCATAGCAGTAGGTTTGTTACCTTTAATTGTCGGTGCAAGCTATTTTTAGAACGGAGGAGCAGAGCTGTGAGCTGCTCAGAGCTACGCTACGGAGGCTAATGGGATTTCTTGGTTTTCCCTCATCAAACTCATCAAATACACAATCCAACAACTCCAAAACGCTGTCGTGGACAAGTTGTGACCTGCACATTCACCACGCTATGAGATAACAGAACGTTACCAGACAGAGTTGTTTTAGAGGTAAACTCATGCAAAACCGCTGATGCGCGTTGCCTTCAGGGACAGTTTTTTGGCAAACAGTCTCTGTATTTCCCTCTAAAACAACTCTGTCTGGTAACGTTGTGTTATTATCTCATAGCGTGGTGAATGTGCAGGTCACAACTTGTCCACCAGAGCGTTGTGGAGTTGTTGGATTGTGTATTTGATGAGTTTGATGAGGGAAACCAAGAAATCCCATTAGCCTCCGTAGCGTAGCTCTGAGCAGCTCACGGCTCTGCTCCGCCGTTCTAAAAATAGCTTGCACCGACGATTGAAGGTAACGAACCTACTGCTATGAGTATAGGGATTATGGCAATGGGCTAATTTGCCAAAATGTTGAACTATCCCTTTAAAGGCAAGTGGATTCCTGGTGGAGGTTTTGGATCATTTGACCTGATCTCAGTCCAGATTCAGAAAAGAGACGACACAATGCAACCCAACACAACAAGTTCAGTCTAATGAGATAAAAACATCTGTCAGCTGATACCTGGGTGTAACAGTGTGAACATCTGTCCCCTACAGGCCACCGTCCGTCTTTACCGCCCGTTCAGTTCACTCACTCATTTATCTTCAGCTCTTTTAGTTTCTTTTAGCTCCTTGTTTTGGTTCAGTGATGTCATGGACACTTCAATTTGTGCAGCATCATCTGCATTATCACAGTGTAGCTACTTTAATACCTTTGACTAATAATAATACTACTAATAATATCAGTTATCAGTTGCTCCAGAAAAAAACGTGATTATGCGTTTGCATAATTCAACACACAATCAGCCAAAGCCCGTGGTGCCAGATCTGCACTTTCGCCACAAAAATCGCTGATTTACAGGCAAAATATGTGGCGTTGCATCATTTCACATCCCCCACATTTTAGTTTCGCAAAAAAAGTCACATATATCTTCGCTGAAAGTTGGAAAAAATGTTGCATGTTTTACTTCACACTGAAGGGAGAAATAATTTCCCCCCTTGTTACGCAACGTGGAACATTATTGCGTGAGAAGATAAAGAAAACAAAACTGGGATTTTTTTTTTACAGAAGTTTTCGTATATTCTTTATTTATTTATCTTTTTTTTAAGCTACAGAACTTTTTTGACTCAGGAATGTTTTGAAAGTTTGATCTATGTTTATTAAGTTTTGGAATAAAACAAGTTGAGAACTGAAATGTTCCCTGCTCTTTCAGCGATGTCGTGTTGTTTGCTCATCATTAGAAATTATTTTTAACTTTAAGGTTGTAGCTTCTCAAAGTGGGGTCTGGGGATCCCCAGGGGTCCTTAAAAGGGTTCAAAAAGGGGTCCCCAACTTTTTCTTGAAATTTTACCACTTTTTTCTAGAATTTTTAAGCTTTTTTTTTTTTTGGAAGAAATTTTACCTTTTTTTTCTAAATTTTTTTTTTTTTTTTTAACTTTTTTTCTGAAATCTTACCACTTTTTTTCCAGAAATTTCTGTTTCCAAAAATTCACACCTTTGGCCCTAATTTGAACGTACATTGACTAAAAAAGTAACAAATATTTGTATATTTCTGATGTTTGCTTCAAAATGTTGTCCAATGGGGGTCCATGGTCTAATTTCTTTCAATTTAGGGGTCCTAAATCACATTTTTTGCCAACTCCCTTAATAAAAAAAAAATCCCACAATTTCATCACATAAACACACATAAAAAAGCAGCATTTTTCTTTAACAACTGATTTATTAGGTTTCATCAATACTGAAATATTGCTGCTGCTACTCTCAATATTATGAATAATACTGTTATTCCATGGTGGTGATTTCCTCTCTGTCTCTCTGGCCCCGCCCACTCTGAGTGTCTGGTTCTGCCTCCGCCCACTGGCTTTATGGGACAAAGAGGGAGAGACCATGACCATGATGATTGTTGATCATAACAATATAACACTTAGTCTCCGTACAGTTTTACAGCCTATAAAAGATAAGTGCTGGATGACGGTTCATCTCCTTGTCCTCTCTCCTCACAACCAGGACTGAACCTCTAAAACTAACTCTAGTTTATCCTCAGGTATAGGTGCTGTAGAAACACAAGAGCATGTGATGATGTGATGTACAGTAGGCTATAATCACATTAAAATATATGATTGACAGATGCTCACTTGATGGGAGTTAAAAATAATTTATATGTGTCGTATACGTCTAAAACCCACAATATAATAATGACACCCATAGGTGAGGGTGACGTCATCTAGGGTTTTCATTCCCTAATAATAATAATTTAAAAAAGAATAATGAAATCAAAAAATGAGATAATAATAATAAAAGTTCTTGCTGCGGATATTTTTAAATCGTGTCTCTGGCGGACCTCAGGGATCCTGTCTGGGACCTCTGAAGTTTTGATGGTGTTGGGGCAGTTTTAGTTTCCCCCCACACACACAGATAAAGGTGCAGGAGGAGGGAGAGGGGGGTTAGTGGGGGGTTGAGCTGTTGACAGAGCTGTGACCTGTGAGCAGCTTCTGTTTGGACTTTATCTGACTGACTCAGATAAGACTGAAACTGAAAGAGACTCTGAAGACTGAACAGGTTCAACGGAGAAAAACAACTCGGCTCAGGAGATTAAAACAAAGAACGCAGAACTTATGTCAATTAAAAACTTTCGGGATTTCTTTTTTTTTTTTAAAGTTTAGATACTTTAAGATTCTCTTCTCTGTGTTTTATAGATTGATTTTATGAATGGAAATATTATAAATTATTATGTCAAATCAGATTCAGTCTGAGAATTTATGTCACTGACAGATATTTCATTATTTTCTTTTAATATTAATAAGAAGTTTTTTAGTTTTTATTATTTATTCTAATAGCAGTGCCTTTGACATTGGCATTGCTGCCAATGGGGATAAACAAAAATAAAAAAAAGTCTTTTGAATTTAAAGTGTTTTAGATTTTAATCGTGTTTCTGATTGGTTCCTGTTTCCAGTGATCAGTAACTCAACTAACTAATCAATTACTGATTATCAGATTGTTTTGTTCCAATAACACGACAAAGGTTATTATAGATGTACTGATGCTATCTCTCTCTCTCTCTCTCTGTGTGTGTGTGTGTGTGTGTTACAGGTGGAGGAGGAGGTAACAATAGGAAACGCTACACCCTCTCTCGTCGTCTTCTGTCAGTCGCGGCCCAGCGGAGGCGCCAGGCGGCTGGATGGAGGGATGGATGGAGAGAGAAAGAGAGAGAGAGAGAGAAAGAGAGGGAGAGAGAGAGATAATCTCAGCCTCAATACACCGTGAGTATGCGCGTGTGCGTGTGTGTGCGCGGCGTGGGCCTGAGTATGTGCATGTTGTGGTCTGAAGTGAGTGTGGAGAAGGAGCATATGGAACGTTATTAGGTTGTGAATGACGTGTGGACGACGTCACAGCGTCACAGGTTCGATTCGAATGTTTATAATAACGACATTCGACTTGAGGTGTTGACGTCACCCCGTTAAAGCGCTTTGAGTCCACGTGGCCTGTGATTACTGTGATTACACAATGAACTGAAATTTATTTTATTTTTTTTTAAACACAGAGATATTATTATTATATTGGTGATAATCAATCAAATTCAGAAATAATCCCATTATAGAATTAAATCATCATTCCTGATTCAACACATTTTCTCGTTGTATTTTGTATTTTTCTTTTAGTTACAGAATAAAATAAAAACTGTTTGAGTATTTTTTCTCCAAATTTTAAACGTGAAAAATAAATAATAATGAATGAATAAATAATAGCTTAAAAAACTGGTTTTTAATTTGATTTTATGAAAATAAATCTCAGAACAACAAAATACGTCAGTGCGTCATTTACACCAATAACCACAAACACAACTTTAATTGATTAGATCACGTCACTGTTCAAATATTATATTACTAATACTATTATTATTATTATTATTATTATTATTATTATTATTATTACTATTATTATAGGCTATTTTAATTGAATCAGTTTTATTTGTTTTATCTCTTGTTTCATTGTGGGAAAATCAATCAAATCTAACAAATCTAACAATAATAGGCTATTATTGAGTCTCTGTGTGTCAATGAGAACAATAATCAGTGAAACCTCCTGTGTGTTTATCGATCATTTATCTGTTAATTAACTCAATCAAATAAAAACATTTAAACACATAATAAAGATCAAAACAGTGACGTGTAAATTTCCCCTTTCCTCGGCTTGGTGGGTGGGGGGCTTCTTCTTCTTCGCGCGCGGGCGTGTGGCGCGTGCATGCTCAGTGTTTAGATAGCAGAGGCTTTGCAGCCAGTAATAGCTCCATTAAGCAGAGTGGGAAGACACGATCTCAGTGATCCGTGACGGCCACTGCGGCCACACACACCCGGAAACAACACACTCTGGGTTTCTTTTTCTTTCTTTCTTTCTTTCTTTCTTTCTTTCTTTCTTTCTTTCTTTTTTTTTTTTTTTTTTTACAAAATAAAGCTTTAAAAGTGACAAGAAAATGAATCAATACTGTTTTTTTTTTAGGCTAAATAATAGAAAATAATGCGCAGTTTCCCTTTCCCTAAGAAAATCCCATGTGTGTGTTGTGCGCGAATTCAGAGGCCTCAACACACACACACACACACACACACACACACACACACACGCCGGGCTGTGTTTATACCTCGTGTTTACCTGATGGACTTCTGTTTCTCGTTTTCTGTCACGCGCCTCGCCAGCGCGCGCTGACAAACGAGCGGCTGTTACCGGCGCAGGAATCCTGATTTATGTGGGAAATGAAACGAGAGAGAGAAACGACCTCCACCCCCCCCCCCCTCCTCCTCCTCCCCTCCTCTCCCTCCTCCTCTTCTTCTTCTACCCTGCAAATAATAAAGTCAATGATCTCCACCAGTTGCGCGCGCCAGGCCCATTACCACCGGAACATGTTGTGTATAAACGCGAGACCACGTCCCTCCGCCCTGATCGATGTCTTGTTTTGTTTTAGTTTTAATTGTTTCTGGTCCTATAATATAATAAAGAAAGAGAATGAAGTGAAGTGGAGCAGCGGAGGCCGCGGCACTTCCTCCCCCGCGGAGGAAACTAGAGGCGCGCGGACTGATTTATGAGCCTGTTGTTGCTCCGGTTCTCAAGTAGAAAGTTCCAGAGGCTCCGAGCTCCAATTAGAGGAGAGGAGATGGACAGAGTAGCTGTACTCCACCCTAGTACTGGAGTAAGAGTACAAATACTACTGGTCAACATCTACTCCGTTACAAGTAAAAGTAGCTCAGTCGACATGTTACTTGAGTAAAAAAAAGTACTTTCTTTATACTTAAGTATCCAAAAGTAGGCTGCTTTTAAATTTACCTTAAGTAAGTAATTGTTTTGTTTTGTTTCTGTCATGTTAACTGTCTCTCTTTGTAGTTTTATTATCTGTTTAGATACGTTTCATTTTGTGTACCGACTTCCTGTGTTTCTTGTGTTTATCCTGTCTATATGAATTATGTTGTTATGTCCTTGTTGTTCATTTTAATGGCTTTTAACACCTTGCCAGGAGGACTAGAGTCTGAAACTAGCCGTTGGCCAACACTGGCACTTTTACATTTTATTATGTTCATTAAAGCAGAAGTAAGCAGAATATTTGTGTTAATATAAGTCTTAAATAGTTATATCTTCCGACAGCAATCACTTACATAGAGTGTTTGGTCTGAAACACGGGTCTGTCAGTCACTCTGCTCTGCTCTGAGCCGAGGAGAAAACTTTCCTTGTATCCTACAACCTTTATCCAATGAGGAGAGAGAACGGCATAAAGGGGCGGTCCTCTCTGTGTGTGCAGCCAAGGGATGCGCGTGAATGTGGTGACGTAGAGACGAGGGCGGGGACTGCTAACTCCATCGGCTGACAGGAAGTTAGCCAAAACCACCGGATCACTTACTTCTGCTTTAATGTGCACTGTCCTCCTTCAATAAATAAAAATAAAAAATAAAAATAAATAGTAAGAGTAAGAGTAAATTTATTATTTTTCACATCAATGAATTACTATAATTGTTTCTAAATGAATTTAAGGAGCTTTTAACTCTTGTTTCTGAGAATGAACTCTTTGAAAGCAGCTGCAGTGATGTGCTGCTTTTAGGGGTTAGGGTTTCCTTCTCTGACAAACACAGCTTGTGTCCAATAGGATTTTAGAAAAAAAAAGAGCAGACCTGAAAGTAACGAGTACTTTTCATCCTTCCTAGAAATTAACTCGAGTAAAAGTAAGAATATTTGTCTTGGGAATGTATTCAAGTAAGAGTAATAAGTACCAAAGAAATCTAATACTCAAGTAAAGTACAAATCCTCTGGGTATGTTGGCTACTTAAGTACAGTACTCAAGTACATTTACTCCGTTACTGTCCACCACTGCTAATTAGATGAGAAGAGAGAGAGAGAGAGAGAGAGAGAGAGAGAGAGAGAGATCTTCTAAGTCTCTGTCTCTTATCTCAGGTCGCGGATTAATTTCCTCGGAGCTTTCGAGGAGTGAAACGTTTTTATGAAGAATAATTTCCCCCCCAAGATAAACTCTGTCTGTCCGTCTGTGTTTAAACTGAGGGGGCATTAGTGGCTCAGGGGGCATCCATCACGGTGCAGACAGCCCCCCCTGCCCCCCACCACCACCATTAGACCCCCTCTCCCCCCCTCCCTCTCTCCTTATCAGCTCTCTATCTCCCAGACTCCGCTGCTGCAGCTCTGCAGACGCGGCTTTTACCCATCAGTCACCGCGGTGGTTTCCTCTCAGCTCGTTCATAAAATACTAAATTATGACATTTTCTATAAATATAAAAAGAATACGGACTGTACAAAGAATATTCAACATGAAAAAAAAGAAAAGACTTTCAGTTTCAAGAATCTCAAGCAAGTGTAACTTTATACAATATACATCTCCTTGGTGTTTGTTAAATTTATGTTTGTTTGTAAGTGTCAAATAAAAAGTAAGTTAAAAAAAAAACAAAAAAAAAACTAAATTATGTCATTTTCTATATATATAAATATAAAAAATAAAATAAAATAAAGGTTTCCAGAGTCACAGAGAAATTAAACTGAACTGAAACTGATTCGCGTTTCGGCCTCAGACTCCAGGTCATAGAAGTTTTTCCTTTTATTATTTTTATTTTTATTTTAATGAAATATGAGGAGAAGAGCAGAAGATGCTGAAATGTTTAAACTCTTCTCTTCTCTTCTCTTCTCTTCTCTTCTCTTCTCTTCTCTTCTCTTCTCTTCTCTCTGAGTCAAAGTCAAACAGACTTTAGTTAAAACACATTAAATAAAATCTGGGTCCATTAGTGAAACGTCGGATCTTTCTCTACATTTACATCTGTGTTTTAAAAAAATGTGAAAAGAATGTGTAAAGTGCATGCACGTCCGTCCCATAATTATCATTACCGTATTATTAGTTTATTAAAGGACATTGCGCAATGACATTAATCATTTACAGAAAATGAAGAGTTGGTTGCACCAGATTTAGCTCACAGCTCATTTCCATCTGCAGTCCCAACATGTAACATAATATAACAAATACACAGGAAACACAGACCACAAACTACTAAATAGACAGTAGACAACATACAGTAGGCAATACAAAAACAGTTTCCACATCTAAAAAGACCAGGTCAAGTGCAACGTGCACCTGAGAAAGGTGAACCCTATCCTATATGATCAATGGAAAGAAAAGCTAAATAATATAAGATACAAAATAGATAAAACTTTTTAAATTTTTAAAATTCCAAAATTCATATTCCATAAGGTTTTAAGATAATTCCATAAATTAAGTGCGTTTAGAGGAACTAAAATACATTAGAGACTAACTGAGTAACAAGTGTCCTGCTTTTGAGCGTACTGGCAAACTTGTTTTAGATTATGAGAGAAATGTAAAAAGTTTGTTCTGCTTCTCAGGGCTTCAGGCAGCTTGTTGATGCTGTCCTGTCCGTGAAAAGGCAGATTGAGGTAAATGAGGAGGAGTGAGTGTCGCATGGGAATAATCAGAGATGGACAGAGTACTCGACCCCAGTACTTTCCTTCTTTGACAAACACAGCTTGTGTCCAATAGGATTTTAGAAAAAAAAAAAAAAAGAGCAGACCTGAAAGTAACAAGTACTTTTCAGTCTTCCTAGAAATTAACTCGAGTAAAAGTAAAAAATATTTGTCTTGGAAATGTATTCAAGTAAGAGTAATAAGTACCAAAGAAATCTAATACTCAAGTAAAGTACAAATCCTCTGGATATGTAGGCTACTTAAGTACAGTAGTGAATTTACTCCGTTACTGTCCACCACTGGGAATAATGCCCGTGTGCGTTGACCTGCCAGTTACCCCCACACCCCCCCCATGTCCGAGGCCGGGGTCTCTCCTCTCCGCGGCCGCGCTGAGCCGCTGCGGCCCCGGGCGGCGCTGCGGTGTTTAGCCGGAGGAAGGGGTCTGTTTCCTGGATCAGGATCAACACCGGAGCGGAGCGGCCGCTTCTGGCCGGATGGACACCGGCTATAGATCACTGAGACCAGCCAGCAGAGCCCCCCCCCCCCACCGTGGAGGGAGGGGAGGGGGGGGTCTGGGCATATCGAGGCTCACAGCTGGGAAGTCTCTGCTCCACAGTCCAGGAGGGAGGAGGGGGGGTCAAGGGCCCCCTGCACCGCCGCTGCTCCGCCGTTTGTCATCCTTACGCCCCCGGGATGACAGCAGCAGCGGGGTGGGGGGCGGGGGGGCGGTGGGATGTTTATTGCTGCTTCTCAGGGAAGTTTCCTGCCATTAACTTTCACTTTCACTTCCAGGGCGAAGACGTTTACAGGCTCTGACCCGGGATCAGATCAGCAGCTCAGACTGAGGCTGAACCGCTGCTGCAGCTTGGGGGGGGGGCTACTGAAGCTCCTGAGATTTAGATCCAGACTCAGTTTGAAGAAAAAGATGAGATGAGTGAAGTTTCATCTGATGATAAAAACTGTTTTCTCTCTTAACTGGTGGAGCTTTGTGCTGTTTTTCTATGCGGGACAAGAGATGGAAATTATCCATATGGCTATAATCTCATTCATATTTACATTAATATGTAGGCTACTGTCCCATTTCTTGAATAAATAAAATTGAAAATTGAAATTTAATATGAAGGAAAAACTTTTAAAGGCATTTTTCACTTGAAATAAGTAGAAAATCTGATAGTGGAGCAAGTTTTTCTTTCTTTCTTATTACAAACACTTTGACCTTCAACAGAGTCTCCATCAAGCTAAAGAAAAAGATGAGATGAGTGAAGTTTCATTTGATGATAAAAACTGTTTTTCTCTCTAACTGGTGGAGCTTTGTGCTGTTTTTCTATGCGGGACAAGAGATGGAAATTATCCATATCGCTATAATCTCATTCATATTTACATTATAAATGGGGGAACTCACTGTTCTGCCCTTTTTTTGTGTCCTGTCTGTTTTGTTTTATCTGCCTTGTTAATGTTTACTTGCTATTCATTTTTGTCATTAGTCCTTTTTGTCAGGGATTACTTTTCTCATCTTCTGTAAAAAAAAACATGGAAGCATAACTGTCGACTGTTAATTTCTCTGTTATCAGTTTCCTAATAAACATATTTGAAACATATTTACTTTATAAATGTCCATGAATATGTACTGTCCCATATCTTAAATAAATAAAATTGAAAATTGAAATTTACTAGTATTTAATATGAAGGAACGCTCTTATAAATTTGCCATAAAAATCTAAATTTTTGTTCCTTTTTTAACCAAACAGCTCCTAAAAACTCAGGAAACTTAAAAACATCTGATCAAAATGTGAAAAATAATGATAAATATATGTTAAAAAGTTGTATTAAAGCTGCAAAACAAACAAACTAAAACACACTTTATTAAACACAGACACAGGTTGTTTAATTTATTTCCTGTTTCACTGATTTCTGATTTCTCTGATGTTTCTCCGTCCTCCTCTTCCTCCTTCTTTCTCCGTCTCTGTGCTGATGATGTTGTAGTTTCCTATAAAAACCTGAAGTCGTCATGTGACTGTACCAAGGAAAATGTGTGTGTGTGTGTGTGTGTGAACATTAGACATTAGAATAAAGTGTGTGAAGCGTCTCTGTTGACAGGAAGTAGATGAGCAGGTTCACAGCTGTTTGACCACTGTGTGTGTGTGTGTGTGTGTGTGTGTGTTATAAGCAGGACAGAACCTAGGGCTGTGTGTGAAGGGTTGTACTGTATGTGCAGTGTGTGTGTGTGTGTGTGTGTGTGTGTGTGTGTGTGTGTGTGTGTGTGTGTGTGTGTGTTGTGGCGTCGTGTTTCCTCAGTTGAACCTGATGCTGTAACTCAGTCACTGAATCAACTAATGATCCTGTTGGACATGTAATTAGCTGTAGAGGCTTGTAATGAGCTCTCACCTGACACTTCATTATCTCTGTCTGTGTGTGTGTGTGCGTGTGTGTGTGTGTGGGCTCCATTGTGTGTGTGTAACAATACACACTACAAAAGCTTCTCACCGTTGTTTTTTCTTTAATGAAGTTTAAACAGCTCCGTTTAGGAACTCTTAATAATAATGTTAATTATGTAAATAAATACATGAAATTGATCATGTTTAATTTACATCATCATTTATTAGAATGAGATTCACACACTGGTTATGAAATTAAAATGATATTTAAAAAGTATTTTAAAAGGTTAAAATGCTGCAGCAGTGATTCAGGATTTTTTTTTTTTTGAAATGTTGAACAGAGTTTATAAAGTTAGAAAACACATTAAAATCATATTTAATCTGGAACTTTAGATTCTTGTTCAATTATTGATGTATGGTGAATTTAACTTTTTATTTTTACAATTATTCTAATACCCTTTAAGGAATTGTGGCGTAAAGAGATGAACACGTTATATAAAATATAAAATGGTGTTTTCTGTTTATAAATAATTAAACTTTAAGAACATTTCTGACCTAGAAACTTTGTCTCATTTGTTGTTTTTAGTTTAAACAGCTGAACAATGTTTTCAAGAGTCACTGCTATACTTTTGTTTAAAAATCCTTTAATTAATGTAAACGGGACAATTGTATATGTAATGTGAACCACATTTTATATATTTAATTTAAAAAAAAACATACATCTAAAGGAGGAAATATGTTTTTTCTAAAGATTTGAAGCACAAATAAGTAAAAATAAAAATATGTATTTCAGTCTCTGTGAAAATCACTCAATAATCCTATTGTAAACGTTTCTGAAACACAATAATAAGTCATGTGTTAGTATGAATTAATAAAAATAAAAGTTAAAGAAACTTCAGTTTTCTTTGTTACGTTTTATTTTGACTAATATTCTTTTATAAAAGTTTGTACAAAAAAACATAATTCTACTGAATATTTTAGTTCAAAGTTGTATTTCAATAAAGGTAAGCTACGATAATCATGTTTATCATAATTTATTCTTTATATGTTTTTTTTTTTGACTGAACAATATTCCTGCTTTTTTTAAATTTATTAATTCTGTTTTAATAAAGTTTGAGCCGTAGTCTCTGTTCAGATACTTTAGCGTCGTCTTTAATAATAAAGTATTTTTTTTCAGTCACAATAACTCTCATTGCTGTAAAACATATAATACGAAATTCATTATAATACATTATACTCACACAATACACTGCAAAAACTCAAAATCTTACCAAGAATATTTGTCTTATTTCGAGTCAAAACAAATCTCATTAAACCTAAAATACGACTCATCACATAAAAAGTAGCTTGTTTTTAAGCCTATTTTCACTTGAAATAAGTACAAAATCTGATATGGAGCAAGTTTTTCTTTCTTTCTTATTACAAGCAAAAAAAAACTTGTTTTCACTGGCAGATTTTTCTACTTATTTCAAGTGAAAATTTGTTTGAAACAAGTGAAAATGATCTAAAAACGAGTTAATTTTTAGGTGACGAGTCTTATTTTAAGTGGAAAGAGATTAGTTTTGACTAGAAATGAGACATTTTGACAAGAAATAAGAGTTTGAGTTTTTGCAGTGTACAACAATAATACATAGAAATAAATGACGGATGCATTTGGATATACGTATAACATTTTAATAACGCCCTCTCTGTCTCTCAAGTTTCTCATGCTGCATTGTGTGTGTGTGTGTGTGTGTAACTGTGTGTGTCTCCACCAGGCAGCAGGTTGTGTGTGTGTGTGTGTGTGACCTCTGTGACCTTCGGAGGATTAAGCAGCTAATATATCTGTGGAATGATTCTGCAGGTCTAATCATAGCAGAGGTAAGGTGTCTGCTGCACACACACACACACACACACACACACACACACACACACACACACACACACACACACACACTGAAACGAGCCTGTGTGTAGTTTGAAGCCTTGACAGGAGCCAGCAGTGCTGCAGCGCTGACGGTTTGATTGACATGTTTGCCAGTGTGTAGTGGGCGGGGCTCGATGTCCACACACACACACACACACACACACACACACACACACACACACACTCTCACGTCATGTACAGGCCTGTCCTTGCTGCTCTGTGTGTGTGTGTGTGTGTGTGTGTGTGTGTGTGGCTGTAAACATGACAACCTTCTCTCTCGCTGGACAGGAATGTCACGTCAGGAAGTGTCGGCCATGTTGTTCTGACAGCGAGCGGCGGCGCCCGGGGTCACGCTTCCCTCTGCAGCAAAGTGTGTGTGTGTTGTATGTGTGTGTGTGTGTGTGTGTGTGCGTGTGTGCGTGCCAGTCACCAACATGCTGGTGGTGTGTTCTTGAACCACGTGTGTGAGTTGATTTGTTGTTACAGTTTCTTTTTTTCTTTTCTTTTTTTACAGTTGCTGACTCACATTTGTTTTTGCTGACGTCACAAACACACACACACACACTTCTACGGTGGCCCTGTAGGGTCAAAGTTTAAATACCTGCAGTATGAAGATTACCCCTACTTCTCCGTTCCACATACCAGAAAAACAACCGGTAGAAAAGCATTTATGTTCAGAGCACCAAATGACTGGAATCACCTACCCATGTGTATCAGATCTTCTCCATCTCTTAATCGGTTTAATTTAAGCCCTGTCTTCACATCGTGAAATTACTTGTTCATGCTTTCATTGAATCTGTCACCACATTTCGCTGAATACCTGTCCAAACCCGGTTGCAACTTGTCTGATTGATTTTTGTATGTCTGTCCAGATTTTGTCTTTGTTTTGTCTTTTTTTGTTTGTTTTTTCTTGTGTGTGTGTGTATGTACCTTATTTTATTGTATTGTTCTGTATCCTTTCATTGTACTGTGATGAGTTGTGTTTTATGTTGATGTGAGGTGCGCAGAACCCCCGCGCGCAAACGAGTTGCGACAACTCAAGGGGTTTATCCTGCTGATAATACAACAACAGCTTAAACAACCAGTAGATGATATGATTTACAGATGTTCCCTGAACGCCTCAGATACAGTAAACAGAAATTTTTAAAAACCTAAAGTTCAGCCTACGTGGTACCGACTCGACTCGGCTCGACTCGACTCTGGTACCAGGTTCTATTCTGGAGAGCGTTTCCGTTACAGGATAGTACCGCCTTTAGAGTAGCCGGTCGTCATAGCGACGGCACTTGAAGGTACATTGTGTAGGAATTCCTCCCATCTAGCGTTGCGGTTGTACATCGCAAGCAACTCAGTCGTATTTTTCATGCTGCATTCACGTGAAATTGGGCAGACGGCAGACGGACGACAGCCGCTGCACGTAACGGCTTAAACAAGCCTCTATGTAAACAAGTGGTCCGTCAGCACGAGGCAAAACAATACACGTGACAATATGTTGTCATGGCGATGTGGTATTGTTTACCTGATCCACGTTTTACTGGACTTCTGTGACTAAAATGACATCTGGTTTGTTAGCGACGGCCGTCTGCCCGACTGCAGGTGAATGCAGCATCAGTGTAACGCTCCATTCCTCCTCACTGCGTTACCGCGGTGACTTTTCACAGACGCCACCTCCACCTGAGCCGACAGCTCCGGTGTCTCCGCTGAGTTTCCGTGGTTTCCTACCGTCACGCTGCCACTGAACGTAAAAACATGGCGACACCACATGGCAGCCAGCACCGAGCTTACCGTCTCCATGGAGATATGAATGATATGAACGGCTAATTCAGAGCTGAAAGGAACACTTCACTTTGTTGATGGGGGGGATTACTGATGAATGAAAAACAGACTGAAGAACCAAATAATCGATTTTCATTAATAGATAACAGGAGAAGTTACACAATGTCCCTTTAACAAAATAAAATTAAACTAAGCAGGATTTTTTCCGTGGTTATGCCACATTTTAACCTTCATTAAAAAGCTCTGGAGTAATTGTGATCGTTAACTAGCTACATGACTTGTGACTTGTAGTTACTCGGTCGCCGCCCCTGTGGTCCCAGCTCTCGCCTCTGCACACAAACGGGCTCTGTAACCCGTAATCTTTAGTTTTTGACGTTTAAGACTACACAAATATACAGGTCGTAACATCATATATGTTATATAACGTTATCCACCGCTCTGTATTGATTTTTCGCCGGCTTCGTTGTAAACAAATGCACATGGCCAGGCGGAGGGGTAGCAAAACAGCGGATAAGCGACCAGACTTTCATAGTTTGTTCATTGATATCTGATGACCCGCAGCAAATTAGAAGTCATTTATCTAACATCACTATTAGTCCGAAGCTGTTTAATGACGATAAAAAATGAAACATAAGGTAAACTTCACTGTCCCTAGTAACGGTCCACTCAGTGGTGGTCTATCGAGAAATAAACACAGCAGAATATTGGTGATTGACCAATCAGAATCGAGTATTCAAGAGGGCCGTGTTCTAAAGGTTTATAACTGAGTCATAATAAATAAGGCCATGAACAACAACTTTTTACGTTGAGTGGCAGCGTGACCGTAGGTAACCACGGAAACTCAGCGGAGCTGTGGGCTCGGCCTGTTAAAACTGCCACCACTGTGTAGTGTGAGGAAGGACGGAGGCACCGGTGTTGCATTCAGGTGCAGTCAGGCAGACGGCCGTCGGCAAACCAACCGGATGTCATTTTACTCAACGAGAGAAAGACATTAAAACAATACGACATCACCATGACAACATGTTGTCACGCCTGTATTGTTTTGCCTCGTGCTGGAGGACCACTTGTTTACATACTGTAGACGCTTGTTTATCCTGTTACATGCAGCGTCTGTTGTCTGTCTGACGTCTGCCCGATTTCACGTGAATGCAACGTCAAGAATACGTTCAGATATGCAACCGCACCGCTAGATGGGGGAAATCCCTACATACTATACCTTTAAATTTAAACCCAGTTTAATTTTAACTTAAAGGGATAGTTCACCCTAGAATGATATTTCGCTCATTATCTACTCACCCTCATGTTGACTAAGGGCTGGAAGAAGTTTCAGAGTCCTCCGTCCCTTCTCTGAGTTACAGGGGGTCTTAGCGTAGCAGTGCATTTCAAAGCAACGGTTGTAAAGGGACACCAGAGCTCTTCGTAAAAAAACACACACAAAAAAACATCCAAATACCTCCATGCTGCTCGTATGTAATGTCCGTCTTGTGCTGAAGCCCCAAATTGCGTAATTGTCCCGAAAAAAATGAAATAAGTCCACATTCCAAGCATGTTTGTAGCATTAGCTCTGTGTCTGTTGTCCGGTCTTCCGCTGCCAGCGCGCATGCGCAACCAGACTGAGACTCGAGTCGGTCTCAGTGCGAACTTTGCGCATGCGCGCTGGCAGCGGAAGACCGGACAACAGACACAGAGCTAATGCTACAAACATGCTTGGAATGTGGACTTATTTCATTTTTTTCGGGACAATTACGCAATTTGGGGCTTCAGCACAAGACGGACATTACATACGAGCAGCATGGAGGTATTTGGATGTTTTTTTGTGTGTGTTTTTTTACGAAGAGCTCTGGTGTCCCTTTACAACCGTTGCTTTGAAATGCACTGCTACGCTAAGACCCCCTGTAACTCAGAGAAGGGACGGAGGACTCTGGAACTTCTTCCAGCCCTTAGTCAACATGAGGGTGAGTAGATAATGAGCGAAATATCATTCTAGGGTGAACTATCCCTTTAAGTCAAAGGTTAATTATGATACTGTTTGGCTGAATTCTTTCTAGCAAACAAAAACACATTATGTTTTAATTTATATATTTATTTCAAGTTTTAATTTCAGTTTTGGTTTGCACACTCATTCCTGTTGATTAAACTGGGGCCCTAAATATTTGCCTGATTTCTCCGTTGCGATGCAGCTGTGATCTGAAGGATTGTTGGACGGGTGCAGACTACTTCCTGAAACAGCAGCTGTCAAACTGTAACGAAGCCAAAGAGAGAGACGTTGCCTCACACCGAAGACAACGAAGCTGCTGCTCTGAACTTGACCTCTGACCTCTGACCTCTCTGTCTCTCTCTCTCTGTTACTGTATTACTGAATAGATGAAATCCTGACCTGTACCTCTCCACCTCCTCATCATCTTCTCTCCTGCACCGAGGAGCCGAGGAACCGACCGGAGCTCAGCTGTCGCCGGATGTGGAGGGAAAACTCCCCCAGGACCAACCAGACTCAGCCAGCAGGTGTGTGTGTGTGTGTGTGTGTGTGTGTGTGTGTGTGTGTGTGTGTGTGTGATGTAGTGGTCAGCTGTAGTGTTGATAGCAGTCAGGGATTTTTTTCTTTTGATCAAACATGAAAACTCATTGTCGGGTGTCACCTGCTGCTTCTTGTGTAATAAAATACACTTGATTACTGTAACATCTGGACACTTGTCACCATTATGCTTGGTTTCAGTAATTTACTATAATTCTTTAGGTTTTATTGTTTCAGTCAGACTGTCACAGAGTGTTACAGTAAAGTTAGTTTCTCCTCAAAACCACAGGTTTAGAGTTTTTCCATTAAAATAACTATAAAAACGGGAAAAAGTAGCTCAGTATTGTGTTTCAACAGGTTTATTTACTGTAATTATCAAAACAATTGTAGATTAGAGAAGATAGATAGATAGATAGAAAGAAAGAAAGAAAAAGGCAGACAGAGAGGGAGGAAGAAAGAAAGAGAGAAGATAGATAGATAGATAGATAGATAGATAGATAGATAGATAGATAGATAGATAGATAGATAGATAGATAGATAGATAGATAGAAAGAAAGAAAGAAAGAAAGAAAGAAAGAAAGAAAGAAAGAAAGAAAGAAAAAGGCAGACAGAAAGGAAGAAAGAAAGAAAGAAAGATAGATAGATAGATAGATAGATAGATAGATAGATAGATAGATAGATAGATAGATAGATAGATAGATAGATAGATAGATAGATAGATAGATAGATAGATAGATAGATAGATAGATAGATTATATTTTGTGACACAATTAAAAAAACCTCCTGTCAAGTTTATATTTTATATTTTAAACCAAATATATTTTGTATTGTATTGTGGGTTGTTTCTTTCTTTCTTTTTCCTTTATTTGTTCGAGAGGGACAGTGTACATTAATGAACATTTTAAAAAGATAAAATGTAAATGCACCCAATTATAGCCAATAGGCTAATTTCCGTTGGCAGTCCCCCGGCCGGATGGAGCATGGCAATGAGACCTGAGCCCTCTGCTGAAGAGTGAGTGAGTGAGTCTGTCTCCACGGTGACAAAAGATGTTAAATCTAATTCAAATCTTTCATTAATTTCAATAATTTCAATGTGTTGTTATGTTTCCTGGGGACGAACGTGATTGTTCTTGTTGTCTGTGTTGTGAACATACAGTAGGACCTCATTTCAACTTTTCCTTTTGAGAGTTAACCAGGTGATTTGTGAACTGTTGACAAACTGAAGGTGAAGATCAGTAAAAGCCGCAGGAACACACAGAGTTATTGTTGTTTCACACTGAGTCGGTCTAAAGCTCAAAATTCAGAGAGATTTCCATTTCACTTGTGGTTTTGATTCTGAGGCTTTTTAAAGGGAATGTTTGTGGAGCTTTCCTTCACTAATTATTCCTCACAGAGTGAAACCTTTCATCTCTAATCTCTATCTTTTTTTTTCTCTGTCAGTGCAGATCTGGCTGGAAAATCCAGGATGACACTCTCACACTGAGAATAAAAAGCAGCAGCAGCAGCTTGAGCTCTGAACTTTTATTTACTTTACTTGTTGTTGTGTGATAAACAGAAGCCACAGAGTCTGAGGGAGTGTTTGGGGATGTGAGACGAGTAAACAGCAGTGATCCGTGGCTCGTTCCAGCTCTTTGTTTACGGTGCCAAACCACACGTTCACAGAGACACTCGCAACTTATCATAAAAATATGAGTTTGATTATATACGTATATGTAGCTAACCGCTAACTTTGGTTCAATAGGCTACATCCAATTGTTTTTACATACCATATTTTTGCCAGACGAAGAAAGAAAGAAAGAAAGAAAGAAAGAAAGAAAGAAAGAAAGAAAGAAAGAAAGAAAGATAGATAGATAGATAGATAGATAGATAGATAGATAGATAGATAGATAGATAGATAGATAGATAGATAGATAGATAGATAGATAGAAAGAAAGAAAAAGGCAGAAAGATAGATAGATAGATAGATAGAAAGAAAGAAAAAGGCAGAAAGAAAGATAGATAGATAGATAGATAGATAGAAAGAAAGAAAGAAAGATAGATAGAAAAAGGCAGAAAGCACAAAAGATTTTTTTTTACATACCATATTTTTGCCAGACGTTTTTTATTCTGCTATTCTACTCACTTTAGATTCTTTAAAAAAAAAATCTGTTTTCACTTTTCGTATAAAGTAGGCTATTTTGTAAATATTATAACTATCATGATCGTTGTTATTATAACTATCATTATGGGTAATAACAGTCACAGTTTTGTTATTGTTGTAGATCACTTTGTTGTTGTTAATTGTCAGTTGATAAACAGATTAGAGTTAACGGTCTAATACAGCTTCCTCCATGGCGGCCATCTTGGAAATTGTAATCAGGGTTGATGAGCTTCCTCTGACTTTATTCCAAGTTTTCTCCAGTTGTAATGGAAAAAAATAGATGTTTTCCCATTAAAACTTGGAGGTCACATTTTCCCAGCGTTCCCAGTCCGCTACGTTGTAAGAAAACTTAGAGGAACTTTGGTAAAAACAATCCAAGATGACATCAACAGTGAATAATGGTGCGTTGGGTTTAAGGTGACCAGATTTCTGAAATGAAAATCGGGGACATTTTCAGCGTGGTGGTCAAAATTCAAATGTTATTATCATTATGACATAAATAACAGGGGCAATTACATGTTAAAGTATTTTTGACGATGTGTATCGAAGCAAATTCTTTTTTGGGCAAATTGAATCGTAGGCAACTGGACTTGTATTTGACTAGCGAAACTTGTTGCGTATACAAACTGACGAAGCCCCTTGGATAAGAGGCGAAACGTCTTCCCAGACAAATACAAGTCCAGTTGCCTACGATTCAATTTGCCCAGAAAAGAACGATGACCTGGATGAATGAGAATATCCATAGACATCAAAGCAAATGAGTAGCCAATAAGAAGTTTCTGTCGTCCCAACTCAAGTTGCCATGCACCAGCATCATCAACAAATGCTACTGTATTATAACTACACTGTATTATAATTAAAGAACATTTAACATTAGAGCTGTAACAATCAAAACCCGAGATTAAACCAAAACAACCAGGACAAAAACAACAGCAAAACAGATGCCAGTGCTCCCCCTGAAGTCAAAGATCCTCAACTCAAAAAGTGAGACGATTCCCATCAGCCTAGACACAAAATTTCAAGATGGCTGCTACTCGCATCAAGAACACTCAGTAATTTTACTGTTTATTTTATTTATCTCCTAATTGTTTCACATTAAAGTCAGAGTACTGTTCAATTCTTATTTCTGGACATTTTCCCACACTGTTTGTGTAAAAACCACCCAGAGTGTTTAAAAAAAAATCAAAAATAGCGGCTAGCAGCGGCTAACGGCTAATGGCTCTCCAGTACATGTTCTTGTTGAAAGTTTGTACAGCTTTTTAAAAACACAAATTGCTTGCATTGAAATCTAACATCTACAACTATGACATCATTATATCTTCATTTTGTTATCGGTATTATTTTCTGACGTACGTACGTGTTTGTTTTTTATACCTTGTAGCCTAAGCCTCAACTCTGAGGTGACGCTGAAACACGACATGGTTTCACAGCCACTTTGTCTTTATTTGTGTTTTTGTGTCGTTACATTGGTCCTAGCTACAGTAGCCTACTATTGTGCAGCTTCCATAACATTTGTTATTTCAAACTATCAGTAGCTAGTGTGTTGTTAGCGGCTGGTGTTAGCTTAATAACAATAATACAATCAAGGCTTTTTTCACTTGTTAGGCTACTAACTCATAACTGGACGTCATTCCTGGTTCTGAATCCCAACTTCTTAAGTAATTTCAGTGTGATGATAACAAACACAAATCTATCGGTGGTCAAACTGCATTGTGGGTGAAGTGGGCACCATGTTTTTTGAGAAGAGTGTTGAGTAAACTCTTATTTTTAAACTTCCTCATCTTGGATTTCATAGTCTGGGTTTGACGAGGTTCTTCTGACTTTCCCAGTTTTCCCAGTTCAACGCATGCTGATCCAGTTGCATTGTGGGTAATGTAGGCACAAGGTTTTGTCAAAGAAAAATAACCTGTAGATTTAACATCAATAAATTATTTGATTTATTTGATTAAATAACTGCCCTCTGTGGCCGAGGTTGTGTCACAGGAGGAAACCTCTGAATCTAAAGTTGAACCTTTATAACATTTATCGTATTAAACAGGTTTTTATTTCTCGTCTCCTTCGACCGGGACGTTGAGTCCAGCCGTCGTCCCGCAGGGTCTCGGCTCTGTTTGCTGTTTGCTGCCTCGTTGGTATGAATGAAACCAGAGGCGATGTGGAGCGAGGGGGTCAGGGAGGGGTCGCTGCAGGGATGGGAAACTATTATTGGAGCTATTGTGGAGTGGCAATAACTCATGTGAAAGGAAGTTGTCAAGTTGTGTGTGTGTGCGTGTTGTAATGACTGTAGGTTTACATGAATCTATCTATAGACTACATGTTGTTTCTGATTTATTGTGCTGCAGTGGCACTTTAAAACTCCCATGTATCCTCGCTGACATACACGCACTAATGAGCCCGGACAAGCGATGATGATCGATCACGTACATTTCCTCCATTCGTTCGGGACGCCGTTTAGCTACGTGATTAATTAAGAAACTCACAGGATTTTTTTTTTTTTAGATGTTTGTCTCTCTAACTAACGACACGAAAATACGAATTAAACACAAATATGGTAACAAACATGGGAGGCATGCAGCAACGAGGATGAAACATGGGGTTTATTTACATGCGTGTGCTCTCTCTGCGGCGGCCTCGTGACCTCGCAGCCAGTAAACAGAGTTTCATTGGGACGGACTCAGGCTGTTGCTCGCTCTCCCTGTGGCGTCGCCGTCAAAATGACAATCTGTTATTGGGAGAGACGGCGCGGCTCCTCCATCACACGCCAACGCTGTAAATAAAACGCTCCCACACCAGGACTGCCAAGAAAGAAATGCCTTTTCCCCAAAATGTTTGGTTGGGGACAGTAAACTACACAGAAAAATAGACATGGGGGGGGGGGGTAGTTCAGGGGCCACACACACACACACACACACATACACACACACACTCAGTTGCAGCTGCAGCCTTGTCAGATGCTCGGCGGATGCAGCACCAGGAGGATTCAAGGTCTCCACCATCCAAACCCGGATGATACTGGTCCCAATTTGTGGCTTCAGTTGTAAAGGGATAGTTCAACATTTTGGCAAATTGGCCCCGTTGCCATAATCCCTATAGTCATAATAGCAGTAGGTTCGTTACCTTTAAAGGGACAACGAGGAGTTTCTATTTGATTATAAAAAAGTCTCACGTTAATGTGGATGAATCTACGTTACCCACACTTGTTAATGGGCCCATTTATGATAAATATATCGTTTTGTCTCTATTGTTATTTTGTTATTATTAGTGGTGGTGGTTTACTTTCGGTTTTGCGGCGAGTCATGATAATAACGCCGCCGAATCGCTGTTTATGGTCGGAACTACGGTGGTATGTGATCGTCTTCGAACCTCTGACTTTAATTCTTGATGAATGAAAACATGAGTCTGTCTTGCGCCGGTCAAAGAATTTCACGGTGCGCGGAGGCTCATAAATGTAGTGAGAAAACACTTCGCTTTTCCAAAACTCCTCGTTGTCCCTTTAATTGTCAGTGCAAGCTATTTTTAGAACGGCGGAGCAGAGTCGTGAGCTGCTCAGAGCTACGCTACGGAGGCTAATGGGATTTCTTGGTTTCCCTCATCAAACTCATCAAATACACAATCCAACAACTCCACAACGCTCTGGTGGACAAGTTGTGACCTGCACATTCACCACGCTATGAGATAATAACACAACGTTACCAGACAGAGTTGTTTTAGAGGGAAATTCATGCAAAACCGCTGATGCGTGTTGCCTTCAGGGGCAGTTTTTCATCAAGCAGTCTCTGTATTTACCTCTAAAACAACTCTTAAATGAGTGCCTTATAAAAGGTCTAAGACATTTTTTTAAATATATTTTCTCTGCACATTTGTATCGAATGGAAATAATCCAGATGTCTGATGTAACATTTAAACATTTCTTCGAATTTCTTATGGCTTTCATTCAGTAACTCTGTTTTTATTCATGTACTGTCTTTTATTCACAAGATTTGTGCAATTATTTATTAATCCTCAATCAATTTTCTTTTGTCATTTTTGTTACTTTTCTTTCTGTTTTTATTTTTGTTTGACTGTTTATTCATTGTTTTTTTGTTTTTTTCATTTTATTTTATTTTACTTTTTTCTGTCTTGAGTTGACAAATGTTTTTCTTTTCAGTCTAAATGTCGTTGATGAAGCTGCTGCCTCCGACCTTAAACTGAAACTCTGAACTTTTGGCACCTTTACATTGTTCTTTACGTGTTTTTAAACGTCATAAATACAGTATATAATCTTCGGTCACCTTCTGGTCGTTGAATATTTTTGATATTTGACTTTCAGAAGCCGAACGTTCCTGGTCTGAAAACACGGCGTCCTCTGGTGGAGAGAATCTGCAGCTTCCTCCTGACGTTGTTGACATGAGTGCGTGGTGTTTAACTGTGTGTCTCAGCGCTGAATGCCAAGTTAAGGACACACACACACACACACACACACACACACACACACACACACGATCCAGTTCCCATCAGTCGCTGGCAAGGCCGCGGTCAGTTCCCCTCAGAAAGTGGCCCTGAAGACCCAAAAATAGGAGCCGACTGTTCTCAGAGTCGGTAACCTTGACAGCGGCCGGCTGGCTGGCATGGCAACAATGAGGCCATCAGTCAGACCCCGTGCACTCACACGGTTCAGGGAGACAACGAGGCTGCATCTGCATGATCTGCATAACGTGACTGCACATTAAAGGAATATTTCACCAAAAACAAATGAAATTCAGTCATTAGTGACTCCCTCTCATGCTGATGAATACTCCGGAGTAGTTTTTTATTCCTCAGAATTCATCTGGAGACCCGGGAGGCCGGTTCGTAGTCCAACCAAAACGTTATACTGTATGAGAGTAATAGGGACCGACACAAAAACGTCCATAAAACTACACAAAAACCATTTAATATTCCTCCACACTGCTCGTCCGCTGCAATCCAAGTGTCCTGAAGGGAGATAGTCCAGAGTTTACTGGACACAACGTCATTGAGGCGTGCGTCATGTGAACGTGAGAGCGCACACCAGGCAAATTCAATACAGACTGTTTAGGCTGTAAAAATGTCCTAAATTATGTTGTTTCCAGTAAACTCTGGACTATCTCCCTTCAGGACACTTGGATTGCAGTGGACGAGCAGTGTGGAAGAATATTAAATGTTTTTTGTGTAGTTTTATGGACGTTTTTGTGTGGGGCGCTATTGACTCTCATATAAAGTTTTCGTTGGACTAGGAACCGGCCTCCCGGGTCTCCAGATGCACTTTGAGGAATAAAAAACTACTCCGGAGTATTCATCAGCATGAGGGTGAATTTCATTTTTTGCTTGGTTTCCCTCATCAAACTCATCAAATACACAATCCAACAACTCCAAAACGCTCTGGTGGACAAGTTGTGACCTGCACATTCACCACGCTATGAGATAATAACAGAAAGTTACCAGACAGAGTTGTTTTAGAGGGAAATACAGAGACTGCTCGATGAAAAACTGTCCCTGAAGGCAACGCGCATCAGCGGTTTTGCATGAATTTCCCTCTAAAACAACTCTGTCTGGTAACGTTCTGTTATTATCTCATAGCGTGGTGAATGTGCAGGTCACAACTTGTCCACCAGAGCGTTGTGGAGTTGTTGGATTGTGTATTTGATGAGTTTGATGAGGGAAACCAAGTAATCCCATGAGCCTCCGTAGCGTAGCTCTGAGCAGCTCGCGGCTCTGCTCCGCCGTTCTAAAAATAGCTTGCACCGACAATTAAAGGTAACAAACCTACTGCTATGACTATAGGGATTATGGCAATGGGCCAATTTGCCAAAATGTTGAACTATTCCTTTAAATTAATTTTTAAAAGTTTTTTTTTATCGTATTATTTTAGTAATCGGTGTCTTTTTGGTTCGTATTGTACTTCCTTCTAATGAAACATGAGTCTGCGGTAAAGATATGAATGATGTAACGTCGTGTGTCCCTGAGCAGAAACTGACGGACTTCAGTCCACAAAGATCACCTTCGTCCTCCTCCTCCTCCTCCTCCTCCTTCTCCTCCTCGTCTTCATCGTCTCCACTCCGGAGCTGAGGCCTGATGACAGGACGGGCCTCTGGTCAAACAAACAGCAGACACGCTGCTTCCTAAAGGCTGTCACTCAACAGGCCCCTCCCACTTTGACCTCTGACCCCCAGCCACCTCCCTCCTCCTCCTCCTCCTCCTCCTCCTCCTCGTCCTCACAGACCCAGGTCCTGTTTGTTGATGTGTTCGCAGTAACACGGATCACTTCCTGTCAGAGATCACCCACACTCAGCACACAGTCCAACAAGGCAGAGAAGGTGTGTGTCTGTGTCACTGGAAAAACTCAAAATCTTACCAAGAATATTTGTCTTATTTCTAGTCAAAATGTCATTTCTAGTCAAAACTAATCTCATTATAATTAAAATAAGACTCATCACATTAAAAAGTAGCTTATTTTTAGACACTTTTTTACTTTTTTCAAGCCTATTTTCACTTGAAATAAGTAGAAAAATCTGATAGTGGAGCAGATTTCAAGTGAAAATTTGTTTGAAACAAATGAAAATTATCTAAAAACAGGTTCATTTTTAGGCAATGAGTCTTATTTTAAGTGGAAAGAGTTTAGTTTTGACTAGAAATGAGACATTTTGACAAGAAATAAGACAAATATTCTAAGATTTGGGGTTTTTGCAGTGTGTGCAGTCAGATACAGATACACACACTCACAGACGCACACGTGCAGCACAACCTACACTTTCCGTAGGTCTTGATCTTTGAGCTTAGCCGTGTAAATTACTGTGTTGACAAGTTGTTGTGCGCTTGCGTTTGACAGAGCAGGAAATGGACGTATGGCCGCTGACAAAACACACCCCATTAACTGTCAATGGAGACGCATGGCGACATGTCCCTTTAAAACCAGGTTATGATCTTATCTCTGTTTACTACTCAGACTGATTCCACTTTACACTAAAAACCTCCCTATAATTTGTTTATTTCTTAGCTTGTTACCACTTTATAAGCCATTTATAAGCTGTTACAACACAATTAACACAAACAGTGATCCCACATTTATCTGTAATGTTGCAAAGCCTCATCATGGATCTTCATTTGCTTCATTACACAACCTGTTTGTTAATTAGACACATTTTTGGTAACACTTTATAATAAGTACACACTATTAAGCATTAGTTAAGCATTAATAAATGCTGAATTCTTCATTTAACACGCATGAATACTCATTAGTATGTAGTTTATAAATACAGTTAGAACATAATACATACATAATAAATCTATGTATCATAAGATAAAATTAGTTATATATACAGTATGGATTCGTTAAGTGTTAATAAATACTGAATTCTTCATTTATAACGCATACTCGCATTAGTATGTAGTTTATAAATACAGTTAGTGTTTATCAATGATGAGTAAAACATGTTTAACTGTGTTTATAAACTACTGGTGAGTGTTCATGTGTTATAAATGATGAATTCAGTATTTAATGCTTAATAGTGTGTACTGTACTTAATATAAAGGTTACCACATTTTTTATCTTAATCGGAAAGATATCAAATAAACTGATTAATGTAAATTGTAAACCACATCATCATTCATAAAGCTCATTGAGTAGAAAGCATTCACTTGATCTTGCCAAATAGTGAGCCAGCACCAATGTAAGAAAATTAGCCTATAAAACATTTTTCCTAATTGATTTAAAGACGTTTTAAACAAGAAATAAACATTTATAAATAATTTGTAATCGCAGAGTTATTGGTAGCCTAATTCACCTCCAACAGAAGCTGTGTGTTACCTAATAGGTTACTAATGTGCTGTTTATGCGTTGTTCAATGTGTTGTTTACTTGGTTGTTCAGTGTGTTGTTTACTGAGTTGTTCAGTGTGTTGTTTAGAGTAGAAAAGGAGGCAGGAAGTCAAGAGGAGGCGGACTCGGATGGACCTGGACCAGGACCGATGGGACCACATGGTCAGTGACCTTCAGTCCGGTGGTTCACGGAGACCAAAGAGACAGAATCTGTGTTTTATTGTTGTTAATTGTTTATTTTCTCTGACGTTTGTTTCATTTTGTTGACCGGACCCAGGTGTGTGTGTGTGTCTGTGTGTGTCTTACGCCAACATTTGTTTTCGTGTCTTGCCTCACTCCCGAGTCCACGACCAGCAGATAGACACCATCCTTTCGACTGTGCGTGCAGTAACAAGGGAAATAGAGCCGTATCGCCCGTAATTAGCTTAGCTCAAACACTGGAAGTGTATAGGTAGTGTTAGCCTGCCTCCTACCCGAGTCGAAATCAGCAGTCAGAAGCTGATTTCATTTTAGCTCTAAACTCTGTAAATATATCACTTTATCGACATTTCAAACATGTTTAGGCGAGAAAGTAGCCGTTTAGATCAGCAGTGTGTCGTTAATTTGTCTAAATACCAGCTGTTTACAATTTTGTTCGGACGAATTCGGCGCTACTACTCAAGCTAGCCGTTGTGACCAACGCACTTCCGGTTACTTTCACAAAATAAAACACCTGTTGCCCTTTACATACAGAAAACCATGACGATAGAATTTGTGCTTTTACTTTGAAATAAGAAGCTAACCTACCCTCGATGTAGCTAGCTTGAACCAAAATAAACCGTCTTTGCTTGAACCCTCCGTTTTGACCGATCTCGTCCCGTTAGCGGCATTTGACCGCTCAAGATGCCTAGTTACCGGAGAGTTTTGTCAGCTCTGAGACGAAGATCGGCCCGCCAGTTTCCGTTTAGAGTTGCTGAAGAGTTTCTCTGATGACTTTAGGTGGAGGCAGGCTAACACTACCCATACACTTCCAGCTTTTGAGCTAAGCTAATTACGGGCGATACGGCTCTATCTCCCTTGTTACTGCACGCACAGTCGAAAGGATGGTGTCTATCTGCTGGTCATGGACTCGGGAGTGAGGCAAGACACAGAGAAAAAGAATGTTGGCGCATCCCTTTAAACTTTCACTTAAATTCCACATTACTTCAGTGAAGCTCTAACTTTATCTTTTACTTAACGTCACTTTTACTTAATTTAAACTTTACTTGCTTTGTGCATGTTCTTGTATAGGCTACACTGAATATTTTGATTTATATATACAGTTGTGTTAATGCAGTCTTGTTTGTTCCTTTGTGTGTTAGTGTGTGTGTGTGTGTGTGTGTGTGTGTGTGTGTGTGTGTGTTTCTGAGCATGAGCAGGCAGAATCTCCCACTAAGCAGCTGTCAGAGCGGCGCTGGCTATCGTCTTCCCCGGGGGGTCGGTCTGTCAACTCGTCCCACTGACGACTCTCCTCGCTCAGCCTCGGCTCGGCTGGCCGGGGGGCTGCTCATGTAAGATGTGTGTTTTTCTCAGTGTGTGTGTGTGTGTGTCCTGCTCCTGCTGGGGCCCTGGCAAATCTGATAATTACTGACCTGACAATGAAATCCCCCCCTCCTCGTACTCAGACCTCCCCTATGGGCGCTGAACAGCCCCCTGAGAACAGGATTACAACTTAATACAGACTTACAGTGGCTGACACACATGAAAGGACACATTAGAGCCCTCCATTACTGTTACACACACGCACACACTGCAAAAACTCAAAATCTTTCCAAGAATATTTGTCTTATTTCTTGTCAAAACTAAACTCTTTCCACTTAAAATAAGACTCATCACCTAAAAATGAACTTGTTTTTAGATCATTTTCATTTGTTTTAAACAAATTTTTACTTGAAACAAATAGAAAAATCTGCCAGTGAAAGCAAGTTTTTTGTGCTTGTAATAAGAAAGAAAAACTTGATCCATCCATCCAGATTTTTCTACTTATTCCAAGTGAAAATATACTTGAAAGAAGTAAACAGTGTCCAAAAAACAAGCTACTTTTTAATGTGGTGAGTCTTATTTCAAGTATAATGAGATTTGTTTTGACTAGAAATGACATTTTGACTAGAAATAAGACAAATATTCTTGGTAAGATTTGGGTTTTTGCCAAGGCCCTAACCATGGAGTCAACATGGGGGGGACCAAATCGCTCTCTTTCTATACAGTATATTGTATAAATACTGTACTTTCTGGACTATAAGCCACTACTTTTTTCGCCCGCCCCGGGCACACCGCAACACAAATGCGCTCCGTAACCTGTAATCTTTTGTTTATGACGGTTAAGACTACACAAACACACACGCTGTAACATTGTATATGTTATGTAACGTTATCCCCCGCTCCATTTATTGATTTTTCAACCGGCTTCATTGTAAACAAATGCACATGGGCGAGAGGAGCGTAACCAAAACAGCAGAAAAGCGAGCGGACTTGCACAGTTCCCTACTGTCTTTCTGTGTAAATATTTCATGTTACAACATCAAAACCTGCGGCTTATATTCAAGTGCGGCCTATATATGTATTTTCTTTTAAAATGTAGCTGGTGCGGCTTATACAGGCTACAGGTGCGCTCTATAGTCCGAAAAGTACAGTAAATTCGCTAACACATGGGATACTTTTAATTTTTTAATCAGCTAGCTATATATTGGGGGGGACATTTTGAGCATATCTGAATATTGGGGGGGATGTGTCCCCCCCCAATGCATATGGTAATTACGGCCTTGGTTTTTGCAGTGCACACACACACTGACACACACACACGGAGGGGTTTTCTCCTCACTCCTCGGACGTTTCACACATGAAACATGGGGAGGAATGAAAACATCTGAAGCTTCTAAGAAGGGGATTTTCTGGCAGGAGATGGTGAGGAGTGGGCACAGCAGTGTGAAAGTCACCATGCAGGTGCTTTGCCCCCTGTATGCCCTTGTGAAACACACACCAACACACACACACACACACACACACTGTTGAGAGGGCCTTGGTGCAGGATAACGGGTGTTGACTGAGGACATGCAGCCGTAGCAGCTTTTTGTTTTTCCAGCTGGAGGAAATTAGATCATCTGACTGGACTCATTTCATTAACTGTAATAATAATAATCATAATAATAATAGTTATTATTATAATGATTATCATCATCATCCCTTTGTTTTTATGATCTTCTGCCAATTATCAAGCTCCACTTTACATATGAAAATGTTTTGCTCTAACCTTTCTCTGTCTTTTTACTTTCTATCTACCTCTTTCTATCTATCATACCCCTTTCTTTCTTTCTTTCTTTCTTTCTTTCTTTCTTTCTTTCTTTCTGTCTTTCTTTCTTTCTTTCTTTCTATCATATCCCTCTCTCTGTCTCTTTTTTCTCTCTTTTTCTTCTTTCTTTCTTTCTTTCTTTCTTTCTTCTACCCCCTTTCTCTGTCTTTTTACTTCTCGCTTTCTTTATTTCCACCCCTCTCTCTTTTTCTTTCTTTCTTTCTTTCTTTCTTTCTTTCTTTCTTTCTTTCTTTCTTTCTTTCTTTCTATCTCTCTCTGGCGTTTTACTTCTTTCTTTCTACCCCCTCTATCTCTATCTATCTACCACTTTCTATCTATCATCGCCCTCTCTGTCTCTTTTTCTTCTTTCTTTCTTCTACTCCATTTCTCTGTCTTTTTGCTTCTTTCTTTCTTTCTTTCTTTCTTTCTTTCTTTCTTTCTTTCTTTCTTTCTTTCTTTCTTTCTTTCTTTCTTTCCCACCCATAGAAAGACATTATTCTCCCTTTTTCAACATTTCCCCAGCAGTTTCTTCAGCTAACTCAGCATTGTTTTAACAATTTCTTCAGCTCATTTAGCAATAGCGTTCAGCTGCTTTCAGCTTTCTAGTTAACTATAATAATAATAGTTATTATTATTATGATTATCTTCATCCCCTTGTTTTTATGATCTTCTGCCAATTATCAAGCTCCACTTTACGTATGAAAATGTTTTGCTCTAACCTGCCAGGTCCACGGGACGGGACGACGTCTTGAACGACAAATGTGATTCTGCTGCTGCCTCTGCTGCTGTTATAAATACAGGGGAGTTATGGAGACAGTCTGGAGACGAGACAGACGCCTCTTTATACTTTCACACTTTTATTGCTTCACTTCTGACAAAATATCAACAAATCATCAAATTTAATAGCAGGAAATTCTGTAGAGATACTAATATCCACAGTGCCAGAGGATGAAGCTTGGTGTCTGACTTTAACTCTAGCGCCACTGTGAGGTTGACTTGTCTTCTGAAAAGTTAGGCAACCCTTATATAAAACCAATATATGTTAAGTAAACCATTGAATGATTTCTAAACCATTCTCTTAAACTAAATCAATTACGTGGCTTATGTGCTTTCTTCGGGATATTTCTCATGCTGAGATTCTAAATGTCTGCGCAATCCACTTGTTGATCCCCCGCAACACTTGATAACCCGGTCACACAACTTACACTTTGCGTTGTCATTCTCCAGTTTTTGAAAATGCCCCCACAGACCCAGACATCATTAGCGGAGGCAGCCTGCTGCTGAATAATGAGCCTGTATTACCGTAGTTGTCTATATGTATTATATGAATGTGTATTTGTGTTTTTCTTAATAATTCCTCACGAATTTTAGACAGTATTTTTGCTTAAATGGTATTTTTGGTACCTTTGGATGTATGTAAATAGTATTTTTGTTCCTTCTGGGCCTGAGTTATGTTTATGTTCTTATTATGATGTTGTTATTATGACGTAGTTATATGTTTGTACCCTAAAACCAGGGCAAAGTCTTTGTATTTATGCGCATACTTGGCAATGAACAAGTGATTCTTATTCTGATTAAAAACATCTATTTTAGGAGAGTGTATACTATGAATTGATTTACAAATATTGACACGTTTGTATCACATATGACTAAAATATAAACAATATATTGGTCAGTATATGAAATTGCTCCAATTTGTAATGTATTTGTTTATTGTAAATGCATAAGGAAATTCAACATATGTTTGAATATTATATAGAAATATGTGGTGGATGCTCAAAAACTTGACAGATGCAACTCGATTATTCCCTAGCTGGTTCTTTCCCTGGAGCCATCACCAGCTCCGAATTTAACTTTTACTTTTTTACAGTGTTTTAGTTTGAACTGATGATATTAGTGTCATTAGTTCCCCATGCAGCTCCAGGGAGGTCGGTGTGAGTGAATCAGCCGTTTAAATCTCTCTGGTATTTGTCTGTAATTCTTCTGACATTTGTTTTCCCGGTGCCGCCGACTCTGCATCCGTCCACTAGCCCACATTACACACTGCAAAAACTCAAAATCTCACCAAGAATATTTGTCTTATTTCGAGTCAAAATGTCATTTCTAGTCAGAACAAATCTCATTATACTTAAAATAAGACTCATCACATTAAAAAGTAGCTTGTTTTTAGACACTTCTTACTTCTTTCAAGCATATTTTCACTTGAATTAAGTAGAAAAATCTGATAATGAAGCAAGTTTTTCTTTATTACAAGCTCAAAAAACTTGCTGGCAGATTTTTTCTACTTATTTCAAGTAAAAATTAGTTTGAAACAAGTGAAAATGATCTAAAAACAAGTTAATTTTTAGGTGATGAGTCTTATTTTAAGTGGAAAGAGATGAGTTTTGACTAGAAATTAGACATTTTGACAAGAAATAAGACAAATTCTTGTAAAGATTTGGACTTTTTGCAGTGCAAACAGGATCCATGTTCAGATTCATGAACCTGTCAGACCCACTGGTCCAGTCCAGCCCGGTCCAGACAGTCTGGCAGCTCGTTCCTCTCTGCTGCTCAGCTCAGCGGTCGTTCAGTTGTGTAAAAAGCCTGTGTGAGGAGTTTAGCCTGCAGTCAGCAGCAGGAGAGCAGGAGGCGAGGCCACAAAAACGTCCATCATGTCGACAAATTGACTCAATCAGCTTCATCCAGCAGCGCCCGGCCCTCGGCCCTTTGAAACCCAAAACTGTTGACGGTTCAGCAGAGTGTTTCTGGAGAGGGAGAGGGAAAAAGAGGGAGAGTGGAGGAGAAGAGGAGGAGGAGGAGGCCTCATCATCTCCGGCAGTGACAGAGAGTGTGTGTGTATAATGCTGTTGTCCTTGTTTTGTTAAAACAACTTTGGGTTTTAGACATTTGTGACAAGTGAGGTCAGATTCACCCGTGTGTGAGAGAGTTTGGGTGAGTTTTTATTAATGGGAAGTGTGTGTGTGTGTGTGTGTTTGTGTGTGTGTGTGTGTGTGTGTGTGTGTTAGAGTGAGTGTCACACTTCACTGACACAAAAACACGCTGCTCTAACTACAGGAGAGCTGGAAGTGGAGGCTGTACAGACGTGAAGTTGAGGCTATTCATCAAACACTTCAGATCAAACACACACTGAGAGAGAAAGAAGAAGCAGAAGAGAGAGAGAAAGAGAGAGGAGGAAAAACACACCTGGGTATTTGTACAACAGTACAATACCACACTTAAAAATACAACCCAAACTGCTGTACAATAAAACACACAAGCAACAATACAACTAAATGCGATAGAGGTAATCTACAGTAAAAACAAGCAATAAAACAATAATACAAAAGTGAAGACATATAAAACTTACTAAACTAAAATGGCAATGGAAAGAGATGAGTTGGAGAGGAAGTTTTAATGTGGGTACTGTGATGATTGAAGATGATGATGTCAAAATTATGATAATAATAACAAATTAAAAAGTGAACAGGTATTTACTCAGCTTTTACAGATTAAACAACCCAGCAAAGTACAAAAAACATCTTGTTTTCTATTTTCATTGATTAATCTGCTCATTAACTCCTCAGAGCAAGTCAGTATAACATAGTATAACATTTTATTATATAATATTCTTACACACTTTGCAACTATACTTCTACATAAAAAGGTAAAAAAAAAAAAAAGAAGAAAAAAAAGTAAATTTCTAAGGCCCGAAGAAAAGGTGGTTAAATATATTTAACATTTAATTATATAAATGAAGGATTTTATTATCATATGTTTTTGATGATTTGACCCTGAGGTAAACTGTGGAGTGAAAGTGAGAAGTGAGCTGGTGATCTGACACTGACCTCTGGTGTCAGGACACAGGAACTGACACTCATCATCACATCCACTCTGATATCCATTCACTGCTCATGACTCAGTGTATACAGCACAGACCTCACACACCTGTAAACTGACCTCATTCTCTCCTCTACTGCTAGAATTGTAAAACCTTTTTCCCCCCACTTTTTTTTGTGTCTGTCATTGAGTATTTTCTTGTCTTTCAAACAAAAACATAAGGAGTTTTACTATAAAGGCTGCAAGAAGAAGACTAGACAATAGCAGATAAAACCTCAATAAAAGAGTGAATAAATAACATAACATAACATCATAACAAGTGACAGGTGCATCTATTCTGCATAGAAAACAACTGTCAGGTCAGCAGTCTTCCACAGTGAACGGTGAACTTCATATGCTTATAGCTGAGCTCTTTTTAAGAACTTTTAACTTTATCTATTTTCTTTTATTTTACTTTTTTATTCTTCTTTGCTCCTGCTTTTAATTGTGTTTTTTTGTTGTTATACTGTTTTATGCTGTTCTTTAAAAAAAAAAGTTTTGTCTTTATGTAAAGCACATTGAGTTGCCTTGGTATGAAATCCACTATATAAATAAAGATGCCTTGCCTTGCTTTGCCTTAAATGTAGGCTACCTTTGTATTTTATACAGGCGCATTTCAATAAATTAGATCATTTATTTCAGTAGTTCAATTCAAATATTGAAACTAATATTTATATGGGGAAGAATGATCAAAAATGTATATAGACTGTTGTAGCCTATAAAATATACCATATATATGTATATATATAGATATATATAGTACAGTATCAGTATAGTAGTATATTTATCACAGTACTATAGTACTGATATAGATATATAAGGAAATAAATATTATACATTTAAATAACAAAAAATTAAAACAAAACATAAAATACAAAAAGTTGCTAATACTAACTTTATATCTAATACATAAATTCAAATAATTATAATAAAAACAAAATATTGTATTATTTTTATTGCCGTGCTCTCATTGGCTCTCTCAGCCGACGTCAGTTTTACGTGCCTTCCCATTGGCTGTCGGATTGACGCCTATATTCTATTCAGTTTGTCCTGAACCAGCAGCAGCAGCAGCAGCGGTGAAGGTGACGCCGCCGGCCGACTCTCTCTCTCTGCACTACCCGCCCCTGGAAGCAGCTTCTCCCGTCTCCTCCTCCTCCTCCTCCGCCTACAGCACCACAGACCGACCGAGCCATGTCCATCTTCAGCGACGTCCCGCAGGCCCCCCCCGTGGCCGTGTTCAAGCTGACGGCCGACTTCAGGGAGGACAGCCACGCGCAGAAGGTGAACCTGGGAGTCGGAGGTAAGTTAGGAGCGGCGGCTAACGTTAACGTTCACTAACTGACGGCTAATGCTAATGCTAATGCTAACGCCGATGCTAGTGCTGTTGCTTTGATTTGACCTTCGCTTTAAGCTAGTTAGCCGCGGAGCTAACTAGCATCACATTAGCTTCCCTTCGCTTTGACAGCTGCCTACACTCGTGTAAATGTCACAGTCACACACAACCCACTCACCCACTCACACCGGGGTGACAGCAGGGCCTCTGTCCGTGACATTATGGGCTTAATTTATTTTATTTATTAATTTTATTTTATTTATCGTAGCCATTAGCTGATGTCATGAACATCCAGCTAGTCTTCTTCCTGGGGTCCTTGAGTTACTATCATTTAATTACATACCGGTAATTAAAATACAAAGAATGTAAATAACAAGGCAAGGCAGTTTTATTTTGTATATTTATATTTATATTATTATTATTATTATTATTATTATTATTATTATTATTTTTAAACAGTTTGTTTCAAAGGGCTTTACATAGCATCAAAACAACATCCTCTGACCTTAGACCTTCACATCAGGGAGGTAGGAGGTAACAACAGCAAAGATAATATAAAAGGACTATTATTCAAATAAAATAATTTGATCAATGAATCCCAGGAAATACTTATGTAGTTTTCTCTTAAAATAACTCTTTCTTTGTGTAAAAGTGCTGGGATGAATCGTGTGCAACCAGTAAATTTTATGTTTTTTTCTTATAACACTGGTGAAACATAGAAGGGGCTAATGAAAAGGAAATGTGAATGTTTGGGTTGGGGAGCAGGGCAGGGCCTCTGTGACCCTGTGTGTTGTGATGATGGAGATAAAAACCACCCCGCAGGTGTGTTTTTATCCTCTCCCTCCCTGTCCTTGAACGCATCCTTCACTACTAAACCAGAGCCACTGAGCATCTGTACCGGTCCTGCTGGTTCTGGAGGAGCTGTCACATTATTCTGCTCCTTTAATCATTAATAACAAGGTGACAACCTAGCTGGTTAGCTTTAAAGGCTAGGAGCACTACATGTTTTATTTAACTTTGTTCTAATGGTCTAATGGATCAGGGTATAATCACGCAAAACCAAACCTACAGAAGGTCAAACTGAGCTTCCTTGTGAATCTGAATGTGTTTATTTGTCAGCAAGATTATAACTCATAAATGAGTTACCGTACATTTATTTTGTCTGGATCAGATTTTTTCTGCAAATGTAACGATAATATTATAAATCCCTGTCCTTGAACACATCCTTCACTACTAAACCAGAGCCACTGAGCATCTGTACCGGTTCTGCTGGTTCTGGACGAGCTGTCACATCTGGTTAGCTTTGAAGGCTAGGAGCACTATGCTTTATTTAAAGCTGTACAGAAAAGAAAATTGGATTGGAGCCCACTCTGGGTCTTAACATTAGTGTTATAACTCATCTATCAGACGATGTCGGCCAAACTTTGTGCAAAATTCTATTTTTGATTAAATCTAGGATGAAAGTGGGGTAGTTTTTTTCCGCATTGGATCAATTGAATGAAATTGAATCAAATTCGTTTTCCTTACTCGGGTAAACTCGTGCGGCAACAGGACAAACGGCCATTTCTGTACACCTTTAAGGAAGTAAACAGAGCTCTTTAGCATCTTAAAGATGTTTTCCACAGGAATGGAGGAAGAGCTGCTGCTGACTGCGGTTTAACTTCAGGGTCTAATCATGGAAAACCAAACCCACAGAAGGTCAAACTGAGCTTCATTGTGAATCTGAAAGTGCTTATTTGTTAGCGAGATTGCATCGCACCAACGAGTTACTTTCATTTTGCCCGGATTATATTTTTTCTGCAAATGTAACAATAATATTTATGATCCCTCTGGACTGTCTGCTGACACCGCATAGACAGATCCTCAGTCTTATCTTCAGTTTCCTGTTGTTTTCCTCTCCGTTGCCTCAGTGACTCAGACCTTCACCGTGCTTCTGCAGCTCGTTGCCAAAACACCTGAGAGCAACAAACCAGTTTGAACCGGAAAACAATGAGGATGATGAGCAGCTGAATGTCAGAGCTGCTATAGATCTATAGGAGAGGATCAATAATGTAGATGTGAGCAGCAGCAACAGCAGCAGCTCGTCACTGTCTGTCGTCCTGCTGGACTTTAGGTCGTTACTGTGACGTGGTCCGTTGCTGCAGCAGCCGAGCCACTGTGCCACTGCGCCGACGAGGCCAACGAGCCGTCGGTGTTTTGACCTCGTGCTGCTGCAGCTGCGGCGGCGAAGGCCTGATACCTGATCCAGAGAGGAGGCACGAGTTCTTAAGGAGTCAACTATACACACACACACACACACACACACACACACACACACACACACACACTTAGTTTAGTCTGGTTTCCAAGGGTGACCTTCAGAGTGTGTGTGAAATAAATACGGCCTGTGTTTCTCTCTCTTACACACTCTCTTTGTTTTATTGTTTGATGAAGTTGTCGTTTGGACGTTTAGTCTGAGTTAAGTTAAGGTGTTTTTGTGTCAGTTGATCAATAATCAATAGAAAAAAGGTTTATAAATGTTTATTGGTTTGTGTTTTGCTCATTTTGATTAAAATCCAGATGTGGCTGGACGTCATACAGAGGCTATAGTCCCCAGTTCGTGGTCCCTTTGCTGCATGTCGTTCCCTTTCTCTGTCTCCCCATGTCCTGTCTCTCTACAGCTTCTCTATTCATTAAAGGCCCGAAAAGACCAAAAGTATACTAACAAGAAAAGAATCTAGAGATATTTTCGTAGTTAAAAAGCGTCAGTGGCTCATCCTGCAGCTTTTTGTCCCTGCAGCTTACCGTACCGACGAGTGCCAGCCCTGGGTGCTGCCCGTGGTGAAGAAGGTGGAGCGGCTGATCGTGGACGACGACAGCCTGAACCACGAGTACCTGCCCATCCTCGGCCTGCCCGAGTTCCGCTCCGCCTCCTCCAAGGTCGCCCTGGGAGACGACAGCGCCGCCATCAAGGAGAACAGGGTGAGACGAGGAGGAGGAGGAGGAGGAGCGTGGTAACGAGGCTGCAAATGGTGAATTTTGACTAGTTCAGTGGTTCTCAAACCTTTTTTACATCAAGGACCCTAAATTGACACAAATTAAACCACGGACCCCCATTGGAAAAAATTTTGAAGCAAACACCAGAAATACACAAATATTTGTTCTGAGACTGAAGAACGTTACTTTTTTAGTCAATGTACATTCAAATAGGGGGCAATGGTGTGAATTTTTGTAAATATTGTAGAGAATTTTATGGAAAAAGGGGTAAGATTTCTTAAAAAAAAAACAAAAGTTAAAAATATTCTAGAACAGTGAGACAATTTCTCAAAAAAATCTATCTAGAAAAAGTGGTAAAAATTTCTCAGGAAACCCCCCAAAAATTCTCAAAAAAAAAAAAGTTTAAAAATTCTAGAAAAGTGGTAAAATTTCTCAAAAACAATTCTAGAAATAATTGGATTTCTCAAAAAAAAAAAAGTTTAAAAAATCTAGAAAAAGTGGTAAAAATTTCTAAAAAAAACCCCCCCCAAAAATTCTCAAAAAAAAAAAACTTTAAAAATTCTAGAAAAAGTGGTAAAATTTTAAGAAAAAGCACTTTGAGAACCACTGGACTAGATGATGGAGGACGAGTCGTTAGTCTGAGCTGTGACAGCGAAGTTTGATTTGTTTTGAATCAGAGATCTTAGACCACAATGTGGATTTGTTTTAGTTCACATCCTTTTTCTTCTTCTTAGTTTTAGTTGATTCGGATACAAAGTCCAACTTGAAACTGACGCTACATGATTCACAAAGAGTCCCGTTTTCATTTATGTTGAATGTTTTTCTTTCTCTTTCCTCCACACGTTGACAGTTTTGTGTCATGACCGAAGTACAAGAGAGAGTTCCTGTGCTGAGATCAAATGCGTTTCTGTGACGGTTGTTTCTCGTCCTTTTGTCCCGTTCTCACTTTGACGAAACGAAATCTGTTCTGCTTGGATTTCGTCTTGTTTTTACCCGTTGATGAAAGCGTCAATACGTTTCGTCAGCGTTTTTTATGTCGTACATTAGTTTTTTATTCAGGTATCGTCTCGTTTTTATCAGGAAATTGATGAAAGTGCAGAACACGATATTGAACTGGAAACCAGCTCAGGAATGAAGCTGAATTGCAAAAACCAGTTTCTTTAAAGCATAGAGTTGCACCTGTCTATACCTGAAGCACTTCCTGTTACATGTCAGGTGAATCAATAAATAAAATAAAACATTATTTGGATTGAAACGGTAGTTTTTTAAATTTGTAATAAACAAGAAAATACCATATTAACGCTTGCTGCTGGTTTCTCCCGGTTCTGACCCGGTTCTCGTCTCCGTCCTCTCAGGTGGGAGGAGTCCAGGCTCTGGGCGGCACCGGCGCTCTGAGGATCGGAGCCGAGTTCCTGCGGCGCTGGTACAACGGCACCAACAACACGGCCACGCCCGTCTACGTCTCAGCCCCCACCTGGGGTCGGTAACAACAATGTTTATGTTTATTCAGATCCCCATTAGCGTCTGCTATTCTTCCTAGGGTCAAAAACATACACACTGAGACAATAAAAGAATAAACATTCACTCTGGACAATACAGACATAGACATGAAACAATATAGACTAGGGATGTACATGATTAACCGTTTAACCGTTAACCGATAACAAGAACTTTGACCGATTAATACTATCGGTTATTTATTTATTTTATTAGCTCCTTATGTCGTCAACTCATGGGGGCGTGTCGACACGTGCAGAGTTCACGTGCCTTCAGTCATATTTCCCAGCAAAAAGTTACACAGGAGGAATGACAGTATGTGCAGCAGCCCCAGTGAAGGAAGATCAGACAATAAATGCAGCCTACATGGACATAGATGTCAATCACCTGTAACTACAGCGCTGAGAAAAAAAGAAAAAAAAAAGAGGACGTCGCTGCTCTCCAGTCGTTCAGCTGCAGCTCTCCTGCAGCTCCACAGAGGAGCTGTCAGAGGAGCTCTGCTGCTCCTTCAGTGGGGTGTTTGGCTGCACTTTATAAAAACAGTTCTACATTGGACGATCTAACCTCCATATGAGCGCGATCAGCTGAGACAGAGCGCACTGATCAGCTGTCGCGGTGCACGTGTGTATTTAACGGCAAAAAAAAAAAAAATTAGAGCGATACTTTTTTTTTTTTTTTTTGCCGTGCGCCGCAAGTGTCTTAATCTTATCGGTTAACGAGCGTCGGTTATCAGTCAGAAAAAAAATTCAAAATGTGCATCCCTAATATAGACCATATAGACAGATATGAAGCAGTATATACACTAACATTATATACATTTTCAACAATACCATGACTGACACAACAAAAGATTAACAAGACAAGGCGGCTCCAACTAGGTTTTTCCACTAATACCCATCTATTGATAATTGATTACACAATAACCCATATCCTTATATCAAGAACAACGTCCTAATAATGGAGGTTCTTTTATAAGTAATGTTCTGTTAGAGCTTTTTAAATGTAACTTAACGTAAAGTAAAACATCCATCAGCTGCATTTCTTGTTAAAAAATTGTGAAGGTTTTTCATGGACTCTTTGTGGTTTTGAGAGTTCTCAAGACAATCATGTGGTGTGTTTGAGGTTTTAAACGTCTGCTCTCCTTCCTCTTCGTCTTCCTCTTCCTCCCAGAGAACCACAACGCTGTGTTTGCCGACGCCGGCTTCAAGGACATCCGGCCGTACCACTACTGGGATGCTGCTAAGAGAGGCCTGGACCTGGCCGGTCTCCTGGACGACCTGGAGGTGAGGACGGACGTTGTTTTAACGTCGGGGTGGTGAAACTACCACCTGGTGCTGCCTCCTGTCAACCTACAGCTGCAACTCAATTAATTACAATGTCATGGAAAAGTTCATTTATGTCAGTAATTCAGTTGAACACACAGTGAAACTAAAACATTACATAGATCCATTACACACAGAATGAAACATTTCATGTCTTTATTTATTTAATTTCTTTCAATTGTAATGATTATGGCTTCACATTTAATGAAGACCTACCATTCAGTAATTTAAAAAAAAAATGAATATAACAAAAGACCAATTAAATAAAATGAACAAACATTTTTAATATGGAAGTGTTGTCCTTCTGAAAAGTGTGTCCATCTATATACACTCAGTACTTGGTTTGGTGGTTTTTTACTTGAACTACTGGAAGTGGACTTTTCCATGATATTCTAATTTATTAAGATGCACCTGTGTGTTTAGCCTCAAATGTGTTATTATTAATTTAAATAGCATAACACAAAGTGCTTAAAGTAAAAACAGATAAGAAGACATTGGGGTGGGGGATGGGGGGTTGAAACAAAAACAATTAGGACAAGGTAAGAGAAGATGAGTGAAAACTATTTCGAGAGATCAGTTGCGTAATAGGTTTCAAAAGGTTAATACAAAAGAGAAATCGTGCAGGAGAAAGCAGCAGTAACGAGATGTGAAGTCGTCTGACTCTTCATGGATCAAACAAACAGCTGCTGTGAAGTCACACGACTCTCAGCTCGTCTGTATTTAGCTTTAACAAAAAACAAAGTGAACGTAACAACAGACTGAGTGTGACTGTGAAATGATCCTGTGATCTCTTGGTCCTGTCACTTCTGGTCTCTGCTGCTCATGTGACGTAACACATAAACCGATGTAACTGATCAATAACTCTGGATCGTAAGCGCAGGTGAGGAGTCGGATCTATACAATAACAACATGTGAGGAAGCAACGGACAGAGATGAGAGGAGGGAAAAAAACAATAAAGAGAGATGACGAACAGAAGAAGGAACGGGAACACTTTGTTGTTTGTTTTCATACTTTATAATGATACTGACTCCTCCTCCTCCTCCTCCTCCGTCAACAGAAAGCTCCAGAACACTCCATCTTCGTCCTCCACGCCTGCGCCCACAACCCGACCGGCACCGACCCGACCCAGGACGAGTGGAAGAAGATCTCAGAGGTCATGAAGGTAAGAAGGAGCGTCTCATTCAGACTCGTTGGGCGGCTTCACTCTTCTCAGTGTTTTTAACTTAACTCTGTCTGTCTTTCTTTCTTTCTCCAGAGGAGGAACCTGTTTGTCTTCTTCGACTCGGCCTACCAGGGCTTCGCCTCCGGCAGCCTGGACAAAGACGCCTGGGCCATCCGCTACTTTGTCTCCGAGGGCTTCGAGCTCTTCGTGGCTCAGTCCTTCTCCAAGAACTTCGGCCTCTACAGTGAGTTCACCTGACGCACACGCACACACGAGAGACCGTGTCGCCCTGGAAACCTCAGTCGTGTAACTCCCTCCCCTCCCCTACAGATGAGAGAGTGGGGAACCTGACGGTGGTTGCCAAGGACAACGAGAATCTGACCCGCATCCTGTCTCAGATGGAGAAGATCGTCAGGACGACCTGGTCCAACCCCCCCTCCCAGGGCGCTCGCATCGTCGGCAAGACGCTCAACTGCCCCGAGCTGTTCGCCGAATGGTACCCGACCTCTGACCTCTGACAGTTAGCATTAACCGCTGTTAGCGTTAGAGCTAGTTAGCATTAACCGCTGTTGGCGTTAGAGCTAGTTAGCATTAACCGCTGTTAGTGTTAGAGCTAGTTAGAGTTAACTACTGTTAGAGCTAGTTAGCATTAACCGATGTTAGCGTTAGAGCTAGTTAGCATTAACCGCTGTTAGTGTTAGAGCTAGTTAGAGTTAACTGCTGTTAGCGTTAGAGCTAGTTAGAGTTAACTGCTGTTAACATTAGAGCTAGTTAGAGTTAACTGCTGTTAGCGTTAGAGCTAGTTAGAGTTAACCGCTGTTAGCGTTAGAGCTAGTTAGAGTTAACTGCTGTTAACATTAGAGCTAGTTAGAGTTAACTGCTGTTAGCGTTAGAGCTAGTTAGCATTAACCACTATTAGTGTTAGAGCTAGTTAGCATTAACCGCTGTTAGTGTTAGATCTAGTTAGAGTTAACTGCTGTTAGCATTAGAGCTAGTTAGAGTTAACTGCTGTTAACATTAGAGCTAGTTAGAGTTAACTGCTGTTAGCGTTAGAGCTAGTTAGAGTTAACCGCTGTTAGCGTTAGAGCTAGTCAGCTTTAACCGCTGTTAGTGTTAGAGCGAGTTAGCATTAACCGCTGTTAGCGGTAGAGCTAGTCAGCATTAACCGCTGTTAGCGTTGGAGCTAGTTAGAGTTAACTGCTGTTAGCGTTAGAGCTAGTTAGAGTTAACTGCTGTTAGCGTTAGAGCTAGTTAGCATTAACCACTGTTAGCGTTAGAGCTAGTTAGCATAAACGGCTGTTAGTGTTAGAGCTAGTCAGCATTAACCGCTGTTAGTGTTAGAGCGAGTCAGCAATAGCCGCTGTTAGCATTAGAGCTAGTTAGCATTAACAACGGTTAGCGTTACAGCTAGTTAGCATTGAGGAAAGTTAGCGCTCCAGCCTGTTAGCATGAGAGCAAGTAAGCATTAAAGGACGATTCCCGGCAAATTCAACCTGTGGCTCTAGTTTCCTAATATTTTAGGTCTATGAAGATTTTCTTTGTAACGTCTCCTGTTCTGCAGTAGTTCTGTCCATTGCCGCATCGCCATGGCAGCGTATAATGGGAGCGGATGGATCTTAGGCTGTTTACATCCCACAAAAGTCCGAAGACAATTTCATTATCCAGAATAATGACAATAAAGATACTCTGACTCTGACTGACTCTGACAAAACTGCAATGGCTATTCAAACATACACCGAGGGGTTGGTTCACTTAAAGAAAGCCGACATGTTTGTAAACGGAGTTGGAAAACAAAATCTCACGCAGAAGTAAAGTTGATGTGTTCAGATCACTGCAGAACAGGAGATGAAGCGAAAACCTGCACATTCATTCTGTTAAGAGCTAAAATGTTAGGAAACTACAGCCCCAGGTTGAATTTGCCCCGGAATTGTCCTTTAGTTGTTGGAGCCAGTTAGCATTGGAGACATTCAGAACGAGCGGTAGTTAACTCATCATGTCTGCAGGAAGGGCAACGTGAAGACCATGGCGGACCGGGTGCTGCTGATGAGGGATCAGCTGAAGGCCAAGCTGCAGGCTCTGGGAACCCCGGGAACCTGGGACCACATCACCCAGCAGATCGGCATGTTCAGCTTCACCGGCCTCAACCGTGAGTACTCAACACAAACACACACACACTCTACTGTTTTATGCACTTTATCTCAGATATTCTATGTAAACCCACACCCATGTAATTCTGGATAAACTAAACCTTGAATTTATATAATGTATGATACAGTCTGATCATGTTTTTAGCCCCAGTCCTGTTTGTTTTTTATTGAAAACCAGCTTAAAGAACAAGAAATAATTATTAACCCAAAGAAACTGTTAAAGCCCCAGTATGTAACTTATTTGGCTTTTTATTAGCAAAAATCAAATATGTCTTTACATATTTCACTGAAGTCGAATCACACCCGCATACAGATGAAAGCTTTCCCGTACCTTAGAATGAGTTGTTACAAGTCGTTACAAATACATAAGAGGGCGACGCACCGAACCGAGGCGGCCATGTTGCATCGCCATTTTTTACGTTCAGTGGCAGCGTGACCGTAGGTAACCACGGAAACTCAGCGGGGCTGTCGGCTCGGCTTGTTAAAACTGTCACCACTGTGTAGTGTGAGGAAGGATGGAGGCACTGGTGTTGCATTCAGGTGCAGTCAGGCAGACGGCCGTCGGCAAACCAACCGGATGTCATTTTACTCCACCAGAGAAAGACTGGGTCAGGTAAACAATAGGTTACGACATCGCCATGACAACATATTGTCACACCTGTATTGTTTTGCCTCGTGCTGGCGGACCCCTTGTTTACATAGACGCTTGATTATCCTGTTACATGCAGCGTCTGTTGTCTGTCTGACGTCTGCCCGATTTCACGTGAATGCAACATCAAGAATACGTTCAGATATGCAACCGCACAGCTAGATGGGGGGAATTCCTACATACTGGGGCTTTAAAAAAATAAGAAAATAAGTGACTTTTTTCTTTGTTTTGCTTTGACTTTCTTTGTTTCTTTCTCTTCCTGGAAGTGTTTGTCAGGGTTTTGGGAGATTGATCTTTATGTGATTTATGTGCCGATAATAAAAATAATACAAAACTAAAAGATCTAGAAATGACGACAATGACTACAAAAACAGGAGCTCATTTAATCCTGAAAGTTAAAGGGACAACAAGGAGTTTTGGAAAAGCAAAGTGTTTTCACACTACATTTATGAGCCTCCGCACCGTGAAATTCTTTGACCAGCGCAAGACAGATGTTTTCATTCATCAAGAATTAAAGTCAGAGGTTCAAAGACGATCACATACCGTCGTAGTTCCGACCATAAACGGCGATTCGGCGGCGTTATTCTCATAACTCGCGGCAAAACCGAAAGTAAAAAACGCTGGTCGGCTCGACCAGCATTTCCACCACCACTAATAATAACAACATAACGATATAGACAAAACGATATATTTATCGAAAATGGAGCCATTAACTAGTGTGGGTAACGGAGATTCATCCACATTAATGTGAGACTTTTTTATAACCAAATAGAAACTCCTCGTTGTCCCTTTAATGAATCCTTTACCTTTGATAATATAGTTCCAAATGAAAATGATTAATAGTCTTCCAGAGTTTTTATCCATGAGTTAAAAGTTCAGTCTCATCTTCCTGCTCAGTTTGTTCAGATAAAAACAGTTAAATATATTAGAACAAAGTCCTTTAGTTTTGTCCAATCTGTGTGACGTTATGTGTCGTTGTCGTTGTTGTGTTGCAGCCAAACAGGTGGAGTTCATGATCAAAGAGAAGCACGTGTACCTGATGGCGAGCGGCCGCATCAACATGTGCGGCCTCACCTCCAAGAACATCGACTACGTCGCTCAGTCCATCCACGAGGCCGTCACCAAGGTCCAGTAAAGGCCCCGCCTCCCGCTGACTCCGCCCAAGTCTCATCATGTCTGTACCCCCCCTCCCCCAACCTCCTCTTTTGCTTGTCCTCTCCTCTGATTGGATAAACTGCAGCCAGATTTCTTTCTGCAGTTGAACCAATGGGAGGTCGGACGCGTTTCTGTGCTCACGCAAAAATCTGTGGGAGGTGCAATGACTTTAGGGAAACACTTGAACGTCAGGTTTCGAGATAAAAAGCTAAAAACGTCTTTTCATCCAGGTTTTTTTTTTTTTTTTCCTACGTCGCCGCCTTTTTGTTTTCCACATCGTGTCTTTTTCGCTCTAGTTGTGTGTTGATCTCATGCTGGGCAGCAGAACGTCGGCCAGTCACATTATCACTATCACTATCATTATTATTATTACTATTATTGTGCTTCCACAATAACTTAAAGCACTTGAAACGCTTCGCTGTGTTGTATCCGTGGTAGTGAACAAACGGCAGCACAGGTCCGTTAATGTAAATAGACGTGATCACGGTTTGAGGTCGGACCATTTCCTGCTCAAGCACTGAGCTCCAGCTTCACCTCAGCACATTAAAATCATCATTTCATAATAAAAATAATTAACTGTTACTGAAATATAAATGAAGCAGCAATAGAAATGAATTTTTACGGTTCAGTGGAATCGGCACAATCAACTCAACCCGACTGATTTATGATGGAAGATGAATTAACGGTTCTCAGTTTAAAGCTGATTGTACTGTACGTGAATGCATGATGTGCCTCCATGTTGTTTTTGTTTTTTTTGCCTTGTCCGATCTGTGCAGCTACGTCGTAGTTCGTCCCGTCAGTCCAAGTTCACGCAGCGACTTTGTGCCAACGAACCGTGAACAAACCTCACCTCTGCTGTCGTTCCTCTCTCTCCGCCCCTCGGTGTCCTTACTGTGTCACAGGCAGCCAATGTAAAGTGACTTCGTCGCCGCCGTCGGCGTAGTAACGAGCCTCTCTGATCAGACCTCACAGCTCCGACACGCTCCCATTATGATGAAGATGATGATGATGATGTGTGTTGTTGTTGTTGTTTGCAATGGCACTCGGCAGTATGTGTTCATACTGGAATAAATTATAAACCACAGGAACAAACTGATCTCTGCTGACTTTTTTCTTTTGTCCAATGCACAGTTTCTGGGTCAATGACGTGATACAACTGATACAATGTCAAGTGGGGTAACCGCCGGTATTTTTTCATAAAAATCTATATACAGGAAAATATCTCTGGGCTCAAATGTGGAATAAAGGGAAATCCACTTTTGCAATGCAACACCATGTTTCTTAACAAATGTTTACATAATTTGTCACATTATTTAGAATCAGAAGTGGAAATTTGTCTTTTACTTGGCTCTCAGATATTTAGAAAGGACATGGTTAAAAAAAAACTGCAGTTAAAAGCAACAATTGGGTGTACATTATGATTTGTTGATAATATTGACAGCTGTTGAAATGAATGATGTAGAAGAAAAGCAGTGGTTTTAGGATAAGTCCTGCTCAGTGTTGCTAAAATGTATGAAAATTAGGGCTGTCAATAAATTGACCAATTTATCGATGAATTAATTGCATTCATCCACTCAAGACTGAAGCTTATAATGAATACTTATCTATGTTAAATCATCATTCATGTAGAATAATCACAAAGAAAGTATATTTAAATACAATGACTATAAAAAAAATAAAATATAATCACCTCGCCTATTAAAAATAATTATGCAAATAGTTAAATAGCTACATACTGATTTATTTTTCACAGACTTATGATTTTTTTTTTTTTTTTTAGTGAAGATGACTGGATCACCTATGTACTGCACTGTAACTTTTTTAAAACAACTTTATTGACAACAAGAGTATACACAGGACTGAATACAGTTAGATGAAATAAGTATACAACATTAATACACAACCAAACCATCATAAATACGCCAGGGGATGACAGCAAGACAGAAAAAACATAAACTTAAAATAAATATTTTGTAAAGCTTACAAAGATCATACATTTTAACAGCTTTTTTATTCTCACAATCACAGAGGGAGGAGATATATTGACCAACATGCAGACAGTTCCAAGAAGTTTGGCTTCTTACCAGAAAATTTAGACTTATGTATATAAAATTTGGATAAAATAATTAACAAATTAATCATATAAAACTGAGAATTTAGTTTAAAAAAAAAATCATATTCAGTGTAGCCAAACAAAACATTTTTCCAGCATAAATTCAACTGGGGATAAATATGATCACTGATGGTGCCAGGCTGCTCTTACTGCACTGTAACTTTTTTTTTTTTTTTCAAAACTTTGTTTCACAATACAAAAACAATTTTCATGGTAAAATGCAATTAATAATAATAAAGCACATTTATATTATATGCCAGGGGGAATTTATAAGTTTACAACAAAATTTTCAAGTTGTCACATATATTGATAGTCTTAGTCGCTTTCTGGTTGTTTGAAAATTTGATGGAGGTTATGTATTGCTTGAGCTCACCATTAAAAGCAGTAAAGGAAAGTTTTTTTTTAATGAACTTACATTTGTGAATATGAAATTTTGCCCTTAAAATAATAAGTTCAAGTTCAAGTTCACATTTATTTGTATAGCACAGTTAAAAAGACCTGTGACAGTCGTCCAAAGTGCTTCACAGAGCAGAGACAGAAACAAAGACAAATGCATGTGCAAGAAACAAAATGACATGCATACTATCACACATTTAATAAGGTTGATAATGAAAGTTATGTTAGCTAAAACAAAATAAAATCACCATCAACATTGATAGCAACAAAATTACAAATATCACTCCATAGTTTTTGCACAATAGGGCAGAGCCAAAACAAATGGGTCACAGTTTCAGCATGTAGCCTACTGTAACTGCAGCCAGAGTCAGAGCAAGTTGTCTGTCATCAATATGGCCGACTGTGAGCTCCGCCTGCGCGTAGTCCGACCCACCCCCTAGCTGGAGGCAGCCTGGTGCATCGGAAGCAGCCTGAGGTCTGCTGTGCTGTCAGACCATGGATGTATTATAATAGATCCACGAGCCAGAACCCTCTCACTGCAGACTCCATTTTACAGTTGACGGAGCAGGAGAGAAACTGAAGTCTGTAGTAGGTAAGTGTTAACAACACAACATTATGACCCTTTACAGACATACCACGCGACGCCATGACGGACGGCAGAAAGTGCTCAGTGATAACGTACTGCCATATGGGAGGCGTGCGTCCAACTGTCTTTTTTGTTATATTCGCTGTAGAATATCTCAGTTTTCTGTGTTTGCTTTTCCACTGGTAAGGAGTAAACGTCAAGTCGGGGCCACTCTCCCCATACAGCAGCTGCTCCTCCCTCCAGTTAACGGACCAAAAATGTAAAACCTGGTCCGACCTAGAGCACTGGAAAAGAGAGCAGCGACACCACCATAGACTCCCGTGGTAACTTTATTCTCCCCCTAGTGGCAGGATATGGGTATTGCAAATCCGCCCAAGAAACCCATTCACTCCAATGTATGTGTGTTGCCAACTTGCTTGTAAATTGATGAAAACTGCTGTGTTTTTGCTTTTAGGTGCCTTGGTCATATTAAGTTATGCTTATAATTTATTTATTTCAAAATTAAATACAAATATAACACATTTTTCATATTTTTGTTGATAATTGTATTAATTATTTGATTATATACAAGGCCAGTACCCACAAAAGCACATGTCCTCTGATAAGTTAATCTTATTTCAATTTAATATTAAACTGTGAAAAAGTTATTTAAAATGCATAATATATATGTGAGATGAACTAGCAAATTTTAAAAAGCATTTAAAACTAAAATCAATGGATTTTCAAAAAATATTTAATTAATAATAATTAATTCTCTGTCTGACTGTGGTGACACATATATGACAGTGTTGACAAAAATATCCAAATCATCCACAGTGGAGGCTAAAATATAATAATGCAGCCTAATAATTAATGTTTACAATAAACAGAATTAATAGTAATTTGATGTGTAATAATTCTTTATCCTCTTTATTAACAATATACATAATTTTTCTTCTACACTTAGGCCATGTTACACATATTCACATTGGTCACATTCCATAATATAATTAAAATGTTTATTTTATTTTATTTAATTGAATGTACTTACAATTAAATATAGAATTGAATACACTTGGTGATTTACTGATGAAAATGTTGCATGCATTTTAAGGAAGTATGGTGAGGCCCGGGAGCCCAGATGACAGATATTTTGCATAAAAACACACTCACAAATGACGTCAGGATTGAAGCTGAACCAACTAGTGGTACCAAGCAGTAACAGCATGAGGCGGTAGATTTTAAAGATATGGGCTGTTTTATTTAGCAATGTTACCTGTCGCAATGATGCGACCTTGGCGTCTATAGGGTGAAGCCACTGTCACCACTGTCAGACTCCGTCACCACTGTCAGATTAAAGTTTTTTGTTGTTGTGAAATAGTATGTTTTCAACCTGTTATTCCAAAGCAGGTGATGTACTAAAGGAGCCTTTTTCTTTAAATCCAAAAATGTGTTCATTTGTGTTTAGGGATGCAAACAATTAATCGACTATCGATTAATTGTCGATAAGAATTTAATCGATTAAATTAAATTACTTGCAATTAATCGTTCCTTTTCAATGGGAGTTTTACTGTGAAATGTAAACAAGTGTAACCGTGTAGATTATTATGTGTTTATTATTTTAATTATTATACATTTTATGTTATTACCCTAAACATTATTTGTATTATATTACGTCATGTCATTGGTTTTATTTTGTGTTTAAATTATGAGGTATTATTAATTTAATTAATTATTTAATTTAGTCTATAATATTTTATCACCCTCAGTGTTTCCCTGCAGGGATGTTTAGAAGATAGAGAGAAAGTATGAGTAGTATGATGTTGGTTCCGCTTGCCCTTGTTTTGGTGGGGACCGGTTATACAGACACTCCAGAGAGAGTTCTCCTCTGCCCCTCGTGTGCGTTACCTCGTCGTTGAACCTCACCTGTAAGTGAAGTAAATAAAGTCTTCCTGTCCTGCCGTAACGGTGCCTTTTTATTGAAGAAGTATTTTCACCCTTGTAACCCGCAATACCCACGGTCCTGGCACGCTACCCATCCAGAAACCAGGGTTACAAACTGGTGGCAGCGGTGTTACTTTTTTTTCCTCCTTTTTTTCTTCCGTGAATTAGCCGAGGCAGTCAACTAGCTAACGCCGTGTGGAATCTACCAGACTACAGGCCGCCAGCGCAGCACTCTGCAATTTTTTTTTTCACATTCTTCTTGAGGAGACGGTTTTGTGGACAGTGCTACAGTGCTAACGGGGGCCGGAGTTTTTTTTTCACCTGGTCGTTTTAAGTTGGACAGTTGGGAATCATGTCGCTGCAGTCAGTTGCGAATGGCGCTGAGGACATCGTTGAGGACAACGACTCTCACTCCGACAGTGACGGTGACGGTGAAAGCGGCGCGACCCGGAGGGACAAACCAAAGACGGTTCTTCACTACAGAGTGGAGTTGCCGCCATACTTTCACGGCGATGGTAAGGACAAAGAAAGTTTTTCTCTGTGGAAAACAAGACTGGAACTAGCAGTTAAAGCGTGTGCAGAGGGACAGCAGCTAGATATTGCTACGATACTTCCCACTCGTCTAAGCGGGGATGCACTAGCGTATTGGCTGTCTTTACCACCAGATGTGCAACAGGACTATGATAAATGTGCAGCTAAGCTGAATGAAGTTTTTGGAAGAAAACAATTCTTGCTGCATTTTCAGACATTTGTAAATGCCAGACAGCGCCTGCCTAAAGAACCCTTAGAAGTTTATGCTGCAGAAGTTACTAGACTAGTACTAGAAGCTTTCCCAGAATATGGCAAACCAGCTATTGCCATGGAACGCTTCAGAAGATTTGTTGCTGGTCTGGACCCCATTCTTCAGTCCAAATGTCACGAGCATGGTGCAGCTACTCTCGAGGATGCTCTAGCTGTTGCATGTAAATGGGAACGTGCACAAGAGGCATTGAAACTTCTTCCTCCACCTGTCATTGCACCTGCACTCACGCCTTCTGCTATTCCTGCTCCACACGAGGAACTGTTTGCAGCTATGGTGTCAACCAGACATAAGAAATCTCAGTCAGACCCGTCCTCTGGACTTTTTGAGGCAGTTAAACAGCTCTCTAATGACCTTCATGCTCTCCGGCTGGAAGTTTCTCAGCTGGGACGTAATCCTGACCTCGCAGCGCAACACTGCATTCCACATGTTGCTGCTTCCACCCAAAGATATGACCAACAAGATGAACAGAGGTATCAGCGTGGCAGAGAAAGATACCGTCGCTCCCCATCTGCGTCACCTGACCGTGGCGGATACTCTCCTGCACGACATCATCACAGATCCAGCTGGTCCCACAGTGATCATGACCATCACAGGTTCAGCCGGTCCAGCAGTGATCATCGCCCCAGATATCCCTCTACTCACCGTGACAGACGATACTCACCTACTCCTCCATCTTCTTCACCTCATCGATATGATCATCACTCTGCTTACCAGCAGGATCGCTTCAGGCGGGGCAGCCCAGACAGGCGCTACTCCCCTCATCGTCCAGGTCCACGAGACCCACATCATGGTGACTCTCACAGACACGCCTCCAATGACTCTGACAGATCCAGGTATGATTCACACTCTCCCCTCTCTGCCAGGCAGGGACACCAACAACGAGGAGAAAGAGACTATCGTGTCAGCTTCACTGAAGAAGACCCCTGTCAGGGAAAAGAGTGGTAGCAGGTGCTGAGGGCCAAGTGTCTGCTGCTACCAAACGTGAGGCCCCACAACAGAAGTCACCTCTCCCTTGTAAAGCTCCCACACGTTATGTGATTTCTATCATAGAGAACATTGCCACTAAAGTCTTCTTAGACTCAGGGTCAGACATTTCACTGATTAGTGAGGCCTTTAGGATGTCAGTCCCCTCTCTGAGAACTAAACCCATGCAGCGCTCTGAGCTTTTACCTAGGGCAGTGACTGGTGACTATTTAGATAACCTAGGCACACTTCCTATAACCATCAGGCTAGGTAATGAGATGTTCACCCACATAGTCCAAGTGGTCAGGAACATTACACAGCCAGTAATCCTAGGTTGGGACTTCCTGCTTTCACACCATGCTGTATTGAACGTAGGGGAAGGTAATTTGAAAGTGGGCAGCAATACCACTGTTCCTCTCCTGCGTGCTACTGATGTGGCTCCTTTGAGCTGCCATGCTGTCACACTATCACCCATAGTTGTTCCTGCTATGTCACAGATGACTGTTTTAGCTAAGGTTCAGCCCACTATTGGTGTAACTGATCTTGACACAGACTACACAGGTGTCCTAGAGCCAGGTCCACCTAGCTTCCAGGGCCTGTTAGCAGCACGGACGCTAGCTCATGTACAGGCAGGGTTGACTCATGTTAGAGTAATGAACCCCACTAATACTGAGCTCCACATTCCATCTGACACCAGATTAGGTGATTTCCATGCACTTGATGAAGACCACGAGGTTGAGGTCCATGTTGATGAACCTAGTGTATCCACAGTTACAGCTAGGACAGAACCATCTTTTCAACAGTTGTTACCAGATGTTGATCTCAGTCGGGCAGAAATTACTGATGAACAACGACACAAGCTTCAGTCTTTATTGATGTCATACAGTGATGTTTTCAGTGCTCATGACCAAGACTATGGACACACAAACATAGTTAGACACAGTATCAGGACAGGAGATACTCCACCCATTAAACAGAGAGCATACAGAACCTCACCCAACATGAGAGCAGAGATAGACAGGCAAGTTCAGCAGCTCCTTTCACAGAACATCATCGAAGAAAGTTGTAGCCCCTGGTCTTCCCCTGTTGTGCTCGTTAGAAAGAAAGATGGTAGTTACAGGTTCTGTATTGATTATAGAAAGATAAATGCAGTCACCATTAAGGACTCATATCCCCTGCCACGACCTGCGGATGCTCTTGACAGCCTCTCCGGTGCTTGCTGGTTCAGCACCATGGACTTATGTAGCGGATATTGGCAGGTCGAGCTTGAAGCACAAGACAAGGAGAAAACAGCTTTCAACACTGGAAGTGGACTGTACCAGTTCAAGGTTATGCCTATGGGCCTAACCAATGCTCCACCGACATTTCAGAGACTAATGGAGCTGGTGCTCCACGGCCTGCACTGGAAAGAGTGTTTGATTTATCTGGATGATGTCCTTGTTTTCAGTCGCTCTTTTGCAGATCACCTCCAGAGTCTCACTGAGGTTTTCAGCCGTTTCCGCTCAGCTGGTCTCAAGTTGAAAGCCAAGAAGTGCCAGTTTGCACAAACACAAGTCACCTTCCTCGGACACGTGGTCTCCAATCAGGGACTGCAACCAGATGCAAGGAACCTTGAGAAGGTTCGGAGATGGCCTACACCCAGGACAGCTACAGAGGTGAGAGCATTCATTGGACTGTGCTCTTACTACCGTAGGTTCATCAAAAACTTTTCCGTCATTGCAGCTCCATTGCACACTCTCACACACAAAGGAGCAATCTTCAAATGGACTGTTGAATGTGAGGATGCGTTTCAATCCCTGAAACATGCTCTCACTCACCCACCAATTGTGGCACATCCCATTTTCACGCAACCTTTTCTCCTGTACACTGATGCTTCACAGGGCAGCATTGGCTCTGTGTTGTCTCAACGTCAAGATGATAAAGAACGTGTTATTGCCTACGCAAGTCACACACTCAGTCCCTCTGAAAGGAAATGGTCTACATTTGACCGTGAGTTCTGGGCAGTTGTTTGGTCTGTGAGACATTTTAAACACTTTCTCTCTGGCAGCACATTCACTGTGATTACAGATCATAAGCCCCTCCTGAGTCTGAAGAAAACCCCAGTGGACAGCGACCCTACTGGGAGACGCAGTCGATGGATCTTTGAGCTGGATGTGTACGACTACAACATCTTACACAGAGAAGGCAGACAGCACGCTAACGCAGATGCCATGTCCAGACGTCCGACCACTGAGGTTCATAACAAAGCTGTCCAGTGTGTTACCTCTTCCATCACCACCACAGACACCACAGCATCGCCTAGCAGAGACGCAAATGACAACACTGACACAATTTTGCCAGAACTTAGCCACACACTTTCTGTTGACCTAGATAAACTGCAACAACAACAGCATGAGGATGAATGTCTCAGGGAGGTTATTGCATGGCTACATGATAACAAGCACCGGCCACCCATTGGTCGTTTAAAACACTCCTCCCCCACACTGAGGAAACTGTGGCATGAATTTCCCAAATTGCTAATTCGGCAGGGAATTTTGTGTAGAAAGGTCAAAGCAAACCCAAACACACCTGTTAACTTCCAGGTTGTTTTACCCACAGCTCTCATTTCCACCGCATTGACATGTTTACATGGTAATCAGTTCAGTGGTCATCTGAGTGCGGAGCGCACACTTCAAAGAGCTAGACGTATCTGTTATTGGCCATATATGACCCGTGATATCCACAAGTTTTGTGTTGAGTGTTTGCCATGTCAGACACGGAGCTGCCCCACACCACATGAAAGAGCTCCCCTGCAGCCTATCCAAGCTGAGAGGCCGTTTCAGAAAGTGGCCGCAGACATCACTGAACTTCCTGTTACGTCAGCTGGCAATAGATATGTTCTTGTAGTTATGGACTATTTCACCAGATATGTCAACCTCTTCCCATTGAAGGATCAACGTGCCACTACTGTGGCAAAGTGTATTTTTGAGGAGTACATCAGACATCATGGGGTGCCGGAGTCACTTCACACTGACCAAGGGAGACAGTTTGAGTCAGACCTCATCAAGCATCTCTGTGGTTTCCTTGGCATTAATAAGACCCGCACATCACCATACCACGCCCAGTCAGATGGCATGGTTGAGAGACTGAACCGGACACTCAAAGATCAGCTTGCTAAATACATTGTTGAAAGTAGTGGTGAATGGGACCAGTATTTGCCACAAGCTGAGCTCGCCTACAATTCAAGTGTTCATTCAAGCACTGGGTTTTCCCCTTTCTTCTTGGTTAATGGTAGAGAACCTAACTTGCCACTTGATGTTATGCTGAACTGTTGTCCCACTGTAACCTCTTCTACCCCCGGTACACCAGCAGCTTATGCAACACACCTTGCCACACGCTTGTCACGTGCGTTCAGAGAAGCAGCTCACAACTCTGCTACAAACAAGCAGCGTCAGAAGACCCAGTATGACAAAAAGGTTGTGTTCCACCCACATCAACCAGGTGACTTAGTTCTCCTGGATGATCCTGCACGAAAGATGAATAAGCTGGCTCCCAGATGGAAGGGTCCCTATGTGATCCTGCGGCGCATGAGCAATGGTGGTTACCCAGGTGTTACATATGAGATCAAGGATCCAAGGAGCACAGGCTCACGAGAATGGATTGTTCATCATAACAGACTGAAAGCCTACAAAGGGACTTTTCCAGCTACCTCTCCTGTCAGACAGGCACCAACTGTTCCTGCTGAGGTGGGCACAGCACCAGCCCCTCGCCTCACGGCCTTGTCAGGGGCCTTGCCTTTTCGCCCTCCCACCCCTCCACATGTGCCTGATGGTGCTGAGAAACAGCCCACACTGACTTCAGTCAGGAGTGCTGCTCGACGCAGTATTCCACCCTCTCCTCCTCACTCATCACCCCCCTCTTCTCCCTTCTCTCCCTCATCCCCCTCCTCCCCTGGTGGCCCCACAAGCCCCGCTACACCTCAGTCACTCTCTCAGGAACCTGTGGGCCTCATGTCCCGCAGTGGCCGCCAGGTGAAGCGTCCACTTAAATACAAAGACTTTGTCACTTAATGGACTGTGATTGCACTTTGACACCCCCTCACATGTTTTGTTTCCTGCTATTGAGGGTGTGGTGATATGTTATGTTTACATGCCTGTTTGTATTGTCTTGCATATGTCAGGGAATGTACATGCACATGTTCTATGTCGTATTTTCCTGTGAATTACTGATAAGCTGAATTTATAGACGTATTCCACCTTTACATATGTTGGGTAATCGTCTCATGTGTTTTCCTGTGTGCTATGGCAGGCAGTTGTTGAAATGAGGACATTTCTACTTGTAGCAAGGGAAGACTGTAACCGTGTAGATTATTATGTGTTTATTATTTTAATTATTATACATTTTATGTTATTACCCTAAACATTATTTGTATTATATTACGTCATGTCATTGGTTTTATTTTGTGTTTAAATTATGAGGTATTATTAATTTAATTAATTATTTAATTTAGTCTATAATATTTTATCACCCTCAGTGTTTCCCTGCAGGGATGTTTAGAAGATAGAGAGAAAGTATGAGTAGTATGATGTTGGTTCCGCTTGCCCTTGTTTTGGTGGGGACCGGTTATACAGACACTCCAGAGAGAGTTCTCCTCTGCCCCTCGTGTGCGTTACCTCGTCGTTGAACCTCACCTGTAAGTGAAGTAAATAAAGTCTTCCTGTCCTGCCGTAACGGTGCCTTTTTATTGAAGAAGTATTTTCACCCTTGTAACCCGCAATACCCACGGTCCTGGCACGCTACCCATCCAGAAACCAGGGTTACACAAGCAAAGCCGACATAATGTAGCGGATCTCTGTGTAAACTTGTGCAGCGCACTGCAGGACACAAGGGAGAGAGGGAGAGGAGGTGAAAAGAGACAACACTGTTACCTGTTGTAGCTATACGGGACTCGGGCTGTACCATCGCTAACACACAGACGACCAGTGAGTAACGAGTCAAAAAGCCGCCGACACGGAGCTGCCTGAGGAGTTGTAATGCAGCCTGAACGCAGCTCAAACTGACCCAGTGCCTCAGCACGGCAACCAAGCTTTGATAAACACACCGGATCCGCGCTGGTTTACAGTATCCTACCGTAGTTTAGCCGGTCGCTACCGGAGCTTAATTTTTTTTTTTTAAAAAAGAAAAGAAAAAAAAGCGCTCGTTGCGGTGCCGCGGAGAACAGCGCGTGTGTCCAAGCTGTGTTGGTTTATGTAACTTAAGGGGACAAATGAACCACATGTTTATTGTCATGCATTGCTGATGGGCATTGTTTCTCAATAAATTAGAAAACCCTTTCCTATCATTCCCCTTTTCCGTGCGTGGTTGAAGGAGACTGACTCGCATCCACACTCCCACTCCTCCTGTGCCGAAATGTCACCTTAAGTCACATAAACCAGTACGGGTGTGTGGACACAACCACCTACTGTATATTGTTGTCAGCACCTCATCACCGCTGGTGTTTAAAGGCTCCGTTCTTTCTGCAGTCAGGTTAATGCGCACATCCACCGTGTTGGTAAACAAATAATCCCTCTATATCAACGGAGGCAACCGTGCTTGATCAGCTTGGGTTGGAGGTGGTGTGAGTGCGGGCCAGCGGGGGAGAGGGGGGCATTCGGGCTTCAGCGCGGTACGGTACAACTGGCCCTAGTGTGAGTGCGTCCTTATTTGTGGCCGCTGCAGCGCCACACGGGCTTTGCCTTTCAGCAATCAAGCGCTGTTTTTGTCTTTGTTAATAACAATAACGGCAACAGCTGTCGGCAGCTGAGATCGCTGTGCCGTCACCATAGAAATGCAAGACGCATTACGGCTCATTCGCAAAATACCTTTCAATGGAAACACTCGCAAATGGCAATTGCACTTTTTCGAAGTTTCAGAAATATCGCTTTTATTTTGCGAAAATCTGTAATGGAAACGCAGCTCTCTCACCTCATCTCATCTCATTATGATAGGACTTCAACCTCAGAGCTCTCTGTCCCAAATAACGTGCTACTTAAACATTTTCATTGTGCTGTGCTCTTAAAATAAATTAACAAATACTAGTGTAAAGTCCATAAGGAATGTTGATCTTAAATTTTCCCCTTAAATTTAGGTTCTCAGGAAAATCGCCGCTTATCAATTAATCGATCATCGATCGATAAGGTCTATCAACTATCGATTAATGAATTACTCGATAATTTGCATCCCTATTTGTGTTCAAAACTGTCATTTCCTATATTTAATTCAAATAATAAGACTTGCATGATGTCAGAGTTTTCAAAGTGCACACGTAAAACAGCATAAAAAGTGATTAAAAGAGAATATTAAACATTTAGCAACAATATTGTGTACTTAAGGTAAAGGCATATTCTATGAACTGTTCTAAATCTATATCAGACCAAATAAATAGCAATAATTCCCTTTTTCTTGTGTCTGACTGTGTTGACAAAAATTAAGTAATGACCTGAAAAACACATATTTTATGAAAAAATTACAAAGTCAGGAGGTTGCACCAAATCATTAGTTGATTGCTGAGAATTTGTTCTATAAACATAAGTATAGATTTCTTAATGTTGGATTTTTTTATTTTCAAAAATAAAACCGGTTTTATCCAAATTCTCAAGAATCAGTGATAGGCTCTATGCACAGCTCCACTACTTCCTATTTTTAATGCAGGTGTTTTATTTCCTGTCTTACATTTTTGGACAAACTGATTAATCCAGGTGTGTCTGACCATTGTGATTACTCATACACCTGTATTAATCAGTTTTTTGACAGGAAATAAAACACCTGCATTAAAAATAGGAAGTAGTGGAGCTGTGCATAAAGCCCATCAACCTACACAGACATGTGGTGCACAGTATAGCACATCTGTATATAAAAAACAAACAAATTCATTTGATGTATTACTGCATTTATTTAAATAAGGTGTCCTGAAGTATTCCTATAGTTTAAGAGACAGAGAATAACCTCTCCAGTTACATATTACTTACTTTACAGGCAAGCTGATAATCTCTCACTGGCCTTCTCCAATGAAAAAAAAGCTTCACAAACAATGAAGCTGACATAAGTGAAACATTCAGTAACTTAGATACTGAAGTTTTATGAACACATTTGAAAATGTAAAAAATGAAAAATGTTTTAACCACTCCAACACAAGTAGTATGAGCAAACAGCACAAATATGTACAAATGATCACAGTCTTTCGTAATTATTTTCGTAGTTCTCTCAGTAGTTCTCATGCACTGTCAGCACCCTGCAGCTTCTTCTGTACAGCACCCAGTCCATGATATTCTCCTGAACATCCGCGTCCAATTTCTCCAGTTCCTGGATCTGTGCACAGGACAGGAAATCAGCACCTTACAATACATATGCCCACTCCCACTCTTTCATTCTACTTACCTGAGAATTAGCAGGTCAAACTGGAGGCATGTGTCCCCTTCTGACAGCTGGTGATGTTAAATTGTAGACCTGCTACCAGCTATAAAACCCAGGGAAATAATTAACCACAGTCAATATGCTGTTTAACAAATGTTTAGTATGTATGTATGTACTGTATATATTTAGCAGTATGTGTGAATCTGTGTCTACTTACTGTATGTGGCAGGAGGAGGATGAGGATGGTATGGAGAAGTCAAGGGCAGTGTGCATGCGAGGACTGCATGGTGCTGCTGCAGTACTAGGTCGGCTGCTGGATGGGAGTGGTGTAGGAGTAGCTGGGGGTCATTAGGGGAGTAGCTACCGTATAGGAGGCTGGACTGGGGTGACAAATACACACCTACACACACACAAGATGGGAAGACATCATGCAACTTTTAGCAGAGGTCTGGGCAGACAGCACTTCTTGACGGAGAAATTGTCTGTGCTGTATTACAGCACTAAGGTCTTCAGGCTGTCCGTGAGCTCTTTAACACCGGAGAAGTCTTTGTCCCAGCACTCCAGGCAGAACACCGAGCCTCTATGATCCAGAACTGTTAGTGGATTGAGACCTGGCCATTCTGTTGTAAGACGACAGTAAACATTCAATATGTTATTACTTTATAAGTTGCAAGGTCAGAATTTTACATACACAACAATGAAATGGGGTATGTGTACAGTAATATAAACTCAATTTTTTTATACCATGTTTGATCATACAGAAAGTGGCTACAGCTCTACCTCGTTCAGTCACAAGCAGTTTTGCTGTCTGTCATTACCTGCATAGAGACACGTGTGTGTGGGGGGAACCTTCCTATAAATCCACTCAGCTTTTTCATCTCCAGCTCATAATCCTCTGCAGCTTTCAAAGGAGGGGAGCACAGCTATGGGTTGGAATGCTGGTGACATGTCTGGTAGATGGCATGGAGAGGCTAGCATGGAGTTGTTGAGGTTACTGTGGTGATGAAGGATCTCTCTGCTGTGGGAATGGTGAGCTTGGTGTTATGATGAAGCACCATTAAGAGGCTGCCGTGGGGCCGATGAAGTTGGTGTGGCGATGAGGCTGAGGTTGCCATGAAGAGGTTGACGACGTGGGGCCTGCAAAGTTGGTGTTGTGATGACATAGCTGGACGCAACATTAAGAGGCTGCCGTGGGGCCGATGATGTTGGTGTGGCGATGAGGCTGGAGGCTTTGGGTGTTGATGGTGAGACTTGCTGCACCTTTGAGAGACTGGTGTGGGGCCGGTGAAGTTTGAGTGACGTTGACAAGGCTGGGGGTGGCATTGAAAGATTGTCCTGAGGCTGTTGAGGTTGAACTGGCAATAAAGAATCTGGAGAAGTCACTGGAATGTTGTCATGGGGGAGTTGAGGTTGGTGTGGGGATGACGAGGCTGAGGCCATCATGTCCAATCGAGGTGGTGGGACATTTATCTGATCCGAGGTCAGACCAAACACCTCCATTGCAACAATCATGGGGTTTGATGGAGGTTTGCTGACCGTTGAACAAGATGTTGCTTGTCTGTCTGTGTTCTTTGCCTTCTTCGTCTGGCTTTTACTTCCCAGATATCCTTTATTAGAAGAGATTCTTGCCCTTTCCGCCCGGATGTGCTTGGCGGCAATTTTCAACCTGAGTCTGATGTATCTGTCAGCTATCTTGTTTTGGACATCATGGCACAAAGGGAGCCTGTTTTCCAAGAGCCGTGCCTCTCTCTGTAGCAAATCAAAAGCATTTGGGAGCTTCATGAGCGAAGCACTGGTTCTGCTTCGGAATAGCATTTCAATGTTCTGCACCACTTCAAATGCTTCCTCCGATGGCCAGCAAAGCGCACCAGGCTTGTATTCCTTCAGTCTGAGCAAGGCACTGTGCTCTGCTTCTGGACTACCGTCATTGTGCTTAATGGCACTCTTACACTCATCACAGATGCTGGCATGGCTGATCACTTGACACACAATGTAGCCAGTCACATGGTAGAGAGCACAGGTCTCGGTCTGTGTGAGGTTAGGCGCATTGCTTGGCTCCATCAGCTCCTCCACTCTGATTGCTGGACTGGGTGACGTCTCCTTTCCTTCCAAGAAGTCTGCCAGTAGGTCGTTGTCATCCTCCTGATAGCTGCTGGATTTCACTGTTGAAAGAAACTGCCCAACAGATATTGCTCTCAGTGCGCGATGGAACTCAACTGGAGTTGGGACAGGATTTCTCTGTCTGATGCAGCTGAACAGGTTTTCCAGACAGTCTTGCGAGAACCTGCTGGTCAGTACAAATGCATGTCCCTGGGACAACATGTCATTTTGTAGGGCAAGGACTGTTCTTGTTGCCATGACAACTCCTGCTTGCACAGGCTTCCACCTAGCTGGTTGACCGATCTTCAGCCCAAGGAAAAGGTTGATTATGTCCTCCAGGAAAGTGATGGCCTTGTTGTACTCCTCCATGTTATTTTTGCTCAGAGCCATCACTGGGTGGCGAGAGGACATAAGCTCAAACCAATGGCCCACCTGCTCAAGTAGCCACGCAGTTGTCAAGTAGGAGTGGGGCCGATCTTCCTTTGCCACCATGTACTTCAGTCCGGCACTGGTTGACTTGCCAAACAGAGTCACCGCAGGGCCCACCTTCATTTTGTCAAAGTGACTGGGTTGGAGGATGGTCCGAGACAGATTTGGAACAATTTTCAGTCCTGATCCCTCCTGGAAATTGACCAAATCTTTCAGCGGAGTAACCAAGACCTCGTTGGTGGGGAGGTTTTCTTTATCAATTTTTGACGAGATGGGGGACATCAGGCATGAAATAAAGCCTCCTGTCTGGTTTGGACGGGTGAGGGACAGATGTTTGTTTGTGATCCACTCCGCTCGCCACATTGCCTGATTGGGGCTGCCCATGTCGGTGGTGATGCACACCACATGTAGGCCGATGTTAGTTGCTCTCCCTATTATGTCCAAGATGATCGGCTTGTATACCCTTCCAGCAGTGGAATTTCCACTGTAGTGAAAAGCCACTACCTGTTTCCACCTCGTTGTGCTGCCTGCCAACATGAACACCAAAGCATGTGTTGCCTCTCCTTGGTGGTCAGGTAATGTGATATCACCGTACAACTTCCCTGATCCCAGGTGCAGCTCAACACTTGTGGTGATGGACATCTCATCTAATGTCAGCACACACTCCCTCTCCATACTGCTCAGCCAGGCCATCCACCTTCAGCTTCAGCATGTGAAAAACCTCTTCTAGGACTCCTGGTTGCATCTTTATATGCTGCAGTCTCCTTTGCAGGGTCCGAATGTCTGGAAGGGGAATTTCCATGTCTTGAAGCAGCTTGTACCCTGTGGTTCCTGTGGTGAAATGGAGTCTTAGAGCTTTTTTGATGGTATCATTTCCCCATGTCATGTTCTTCTTATTTTTCATAGAGAGAGCTTTGATCTGATCTTCCGAAAATACTAGGCCTACATCCAATTTTTCTTCAATGTATTCATTCTTTTTGTGTAGGGCTGCATTCTTTCTTTTCTGATGTCTATTTTGGCTTTAGATTTTTCTAGCTCCTCACTCTGGTCTTTCTCTTGAGCTGATGTGCTGCTCTCCATCTCCTCGCTGTCTTGACCATGATTGTCCTCCATTTCACCACTTTCCCTTCTCTCCATCTCACTTTCTTGTCCCTGATTGTCCTCTGTGCAACCACTTTCCCTTCTTTCCATCTCACTTTCTTGACTGTGATTGTCCTCCGTTCCACCACTTTCCCTTCTCTCCATCTCACTTTCTTGATCCTGATTGTCCTCTGTGCAACCACTTTCCCTTCCTTCCATCTCATCACTGTTGTGACTTTGTTTTTGCTCTCTTCCCTGGCTTTCCCCACTCTTACTTCTTTTCTCAACATCTGGAATGATGAAATGACACCACTAGTGTTACAGGGATGTAATTTACTCAGTTTATCACTGATTCTGAAATTTTGAAATAAATGACCACTTCACTGATTAGCAGCCGGCTTAAAATATAGGTCTCTTTCATATCATTCTGACCACAGAAGAATAACTATAACTACACATGTCATGTCATTAACTAATTAAGTCCTTTGAGGCTCATAGGAGGGTTAAGAGGCCCATAGGAGAGGAGGAGCCTCTTAAGGCTGAGAACTTAGGGCAACTATGGTAAAAAATACACTCCCTGGACATGACGCTAATATTGTATATTGCAGCAGGGCATTACCCCCAATCAAACCCATACTGCTCAGTGTCAAGCAGGGAGGACACACAGGATCTCTGAGTTTTAGTGGAAGGGGTGAGCTGCAAAAAGTCACAGCATTAATTAACTAGCATTCTAATGGTGGGAAAAGCAAGTGCATTTTTCTCTAACTGACTTTTCTTAGTGTGAATGTTGCGAAATATACCAGTAAATGATGACAGCAGCAAATGACACGGTCTCAAATGAAAGCTAGGCGCAGCGATCACTACAGATACAGTTTGATTGACTGAAAAAGCTGCTGCTAACCAGTGAAGGGGAACTTTAAAACTATCATACCAAAACTGTTTCTGCCACTGTATGTGTGGTCCGTGCTGTCCTCTTTGAAAACCTTTTTGGTTGCCCTATGAGCAGGAGCCTTCCTCCTCTTGGGCTTGTGGCGATGTAAGAAAATTGTAGGCACAGCATGCTCCTTTAATCTCTGCCTTCCTTGAGGTGTTCTAAGGAACTGGTCCTTTTCAAAGTGTTCCTACAGAATGGTTCATTTTAGTTTTATTCCCACAAACATTCCAGACTATACACCAATATCAATAACCATTCACTTCATGCAAATATTAGGAGAACTCAGAGATAATACTGTTAAGTAAAAACAACTCACCTCACATAGTTGTGAATGTTTAGTGATGGTGAAGTTTTCTCGGTTAACTTTAGCCAACCACTGATTTCTTCTCGTCATGTCTTTAGGAAAGCCATACAATCGGGTCCCTTTATCTGTCCGGTTGGTGCATCCAAATGCAGAACACGCCACCATGGTTAGATGGTATTAGATCTATAAAAGAATATTAAATAGTAAGCAAATAAACCCAGCCTACCCACTTCATATCATACAGAAAGAGACACAGGGGGTGTATACAGACAGTATGTTCGTTCTTACCTGAGTGATGAGCGTGGTGCTTGATTTTGCCCTTGCAGGAGACCTGAGATATAGACACACAGAGGGTTAGACAAGACAGAGGTATGTCTGTGTAACCCCTCTTGTTCGGTATCATGGGTTAGAAGAATCAACACCACACAGGTACAGTCAGGTTCATGGCGTTTACTGACAAACAGAAAAGATGATGGTTACTTCCTTCGCCAACACACAGCTCCTGCCCCCGGTCACACGGCGGACAAACACAGAAGGGGCGTCGCGAACACATTAGATCGTATAGTGGGTTTTTGATTACAATAAATATATTTAAAAACAATAATCCATTAATTATTTTCTAACAACAACAACAGCAACCATGAACCTATTCTTAAACAGAGAAAAGAAAATACACACACATACACGTTTACATACGTTAACATGCCGAGGCCAAACAAAACGATACTTTGTACACAAAATGTAAACATACCTGACAAACAGAAAGGTGATGGTTACTTCCTTCGCCAACACACAGCTCCTGCCCCCTAAACATTACATAAAATACAATAAATAAACCTAAATAAACTGAAACCATATGAAATGAACGGTGAACAGCTGACCGTTACAGTAGGACTGACTGTAACGGCTGAAATGATAGATATAACACACAAAATAAAAGATGACAACACTTAAAAACCATTACAAAATGTGACAAAATCAAACCCAAAACGTATTATGTTAAGTTTTTCCTCCAATTTTGATTAAAAAAATGATACTTAATAAAAACACACGGAGCTGTTTACAGTACTACCGGTCACACAGCGGACAAACACAGAAGGGGACGAGCGGACGCTTTACCGTTGCTAAGCAACCACCAGCTGTCAAAATAAATAACATAAAAAGCCTCGCATGGAAATAAAATAAAAGCCAGCAGCACAATAACTTGCTTGACCAAACAAACAAACTAAAGAAAACACAGGCTTAAGTGGCGAACAGTTAGCTAACACAGCAGTAGGCAGCAACAGAGCGCAGCGGAGCATAACAGAGCCAAGTTTTGCCAAGTTAGATAACTTGCCAAGTTAGATAACTTGCAGAAACTGAGAAAACTGAGAAAAGGAGAAAAGGAGAAAAGAAAAAGTGAGAAGAAATGGGGAAACCTAAAGGCGCCGATGGCTCCGATGCTGAATCAGTGCTAGACGCCGTGAACGAGGGCATGGCGGCAATGAGAGAAGACCTGAGAAGATTGAGAGAACATGGAGATGTCGTAGCTGACAGAAACCTGAGAAACATGAACGAAGCCATGAATGATAACCTGAAGGCGTTTAAGCTCGAGCTGAAAAGTGACCTGAAAGAAATAAAGAAGAAGATGGATTCTCTCCAAAAGTCGGTAGTGGAAATCAAAGTGGAAATCAACGAGCTACAGGAAGAAAATGCAAAAAAAGACCAGCTTCTAAAGGAGATGGGAAACAGAATGGAAGAAATGGACCAGCAAGGAAGACTCAACGAGGTGATTGTGACTGGTCTCAAGATCAAGCACCAGACCTACGCAAGGGCGGCTGCGGCTGCAGCCGGCCCACCTGAAGAATCAGATATCAAATCTGTGGAGAAGCAGGTGTCTGAGTTCCTGGCCGGCAAAGATATCGATGTGGATTTCAACAACGTGGAAGTATGTCACCTCTTACCCCGGAGGCAAGAGGCTGGAACACGAGCTGTCGTGCTGAGATTCACCAATAGAAAATACAAGACTGCACTGCTGAAACAGGGCAAGAAGCTCAAAGGCTCAAACGTCTACATCAATGAGAATCTCACCAAAAAGAATGCCGGCATCGCCAGACAAGCTCGCCTACTGAAGAAAGGGGGGAAGATTCAACACACCTGGACGGCAAACTGCAGAATCTACATCAAAACGAATGGATCATCACCTGAGGATGTCCAAATAATACAAATAAGGAGCGAGGACGAGCTGGAGAAATTCAACAACTAAGGTATGGCTCACAAACACTCCATAACATCAACACAGCAAAGCACAAGGGTTCCTACACAGACTGAAAAAATGATGGAAATATCAGAGAGGATTGCTGAACTTGAAAGTGTGGAGCTGATTATAAATCAAGATGTGAACCATACCTTAACAGACCCGAATGAAGGAATTGACCCGAATACTCACTTTTATCTTAACATGACTGAGAAATGCCAGTACTACACTGAAGATCAATACAATCAGAGCATTGAGATGGATGGAAAACTGTCTCTAATTCACTTTAACAGCAGGAGTTTATACACTAACTTTGACCACATCAAGGAATACCTACAACACTTCAATCATCACTTCAACATCATTGCGGTGTCGGAAACATGGATTAATGAAGACAAAGGAGCGGATTTTTTCCTGGATGGATACAAGCTTGTTTGTGTTAACAGAAGAAGCAAAGTTGGAGGAGGAGTGGCCCTGTTCATTGACAATGAAATTAAGTATGACACTGTACAAAATATGTCTAAAGCTGTTGACCACTTAATGGAATGTGTGACAATTGAAATATGTGTGACAAATGGTAAAAATATAGTTGTAAGCTGTGTTTACAGAGCACCAGATTCAAAAATAGAAGATTTCAATGAATGTGTGGGAGAAATATTATCAGAAACTAGCCAAAAGAGAGTTTTCATCTGTGGTGATGTAAATATTGACTTGCTCAATCCAAAACAAAACACGATGATCGACGAATTCATTAATATGATGTATACAATGGGCTTACAACCTCTCATCACACGCCCTAGCAGGGTCACAACACACAGTGCTACTCTAATTGATAATATTTTTACTAACGTTAACGACATAACAAGAGGACTCCTGATAAATGATATAAGTGACCACCTACCAATCTTTGCTATCTATGACTGGAAACACACTGTGAGACAGACACCTAACAAAAACATTTACATTAGGGTCAGGACCGAAGAAGGAATGAATGCACTGAAAAATGAACTACTGAGGCAAAACTGGAACAATGTTTACAATGAAACAGATGTGAATGATGCATATGACTCCTTTTTGCAAACATTTAAAATACTGTATGACAGACACTGTCCTATGAAAAAAAGACACACAAATCAGAACAAGGAGGGGAAACCATGGCTGACAAAACCATTGATAAATGCCTGCAAGAAGAAAAACACTCTGTACAGACAGTTCCTGAAATTAAGAACGACACAGTCAGAAGTGAAATACAAAAGATATAGAAACAAACTACATAGCATTTTGAATGAACGCAAGAAAGAATATTACAGCAATCTACTAGCAGAAAACATGAATCACACTAAAAAACTATGGGATATTTTAAACAATGTGACAAAAAATAAAAGGGCAAAACCAAGCTACCCTCCCTACTTCAACTATAACGACATGCAGGAAGATAACCCGGGAGTCATAACAAACAGATTCAACCAATTCTTTGTAAATATTGGGCCAGAGCTAGCCAAGGACATTCCTGACTCACCCTGCACTGGGACCACTTTGATAAGGACGGAGACAGAAATCCCAGCTCAATGTTTCTCTCACCAGTTAAGGCCTCAGAGATTACACACCTGGTCAACAAGTGTGTAGGAAAAACATCTACCGATATTAACGACTTTGACATGAGGCTAATTAAAAAAGTTTTACCAGGTATCATCATACCGCTAACATACATCTTCAATCTGTCGTTTCAAACTGGGACATTTCCCACCAAAATGAAAGTTGCAAAAGTTGTGCCACTGTTTAAGAATGGGGACACACATGAGTTTACCAACTATAGACCAATCTCAATACTGCCACAACTGTCAAAAATCTTGGAGAAGCTTTTCAACAGTAGACTAGACAACTTCATCAATAAACACAAACTGCTATATGACAGCCAATATGGATTCAGAAAGAACCACTCAACTGCCTTAGCTCTAACTGAGTCTGTGGAAATAATCACTGACGCCATTGACCGGAAATTACATTCAATAGGTATCTTCATAGACCTGAAAAAAGCATTTGACACCATTAACCACAATATTTTAATAGCTAAACTGGAGAGATATGGCATTAGAGGTATAGTTCTGGAGTGGGTTAAGAGCTACTTACACAAGAGATCCCAATATGTGAAAATAGGTGATAACACATCAACTTGCCTGGACTTAATCTGTGGGGTCCCACAGGGGTCAGTTCTGGGTCCGAAGCTATTCATACTATACATAAATGATATATGCAATGTGTCCAATATTCTAAAATTAATATTATTCGCAGATGATACTAATATCTTCTGTTCTGGGGGGTGACTTGAGCCAACTTGTGGAAACAGTAAACCAGGAAATGGCTAAGCTTCATGTGTGGTTCAATATAAACAAATTATCACTAAATCTAGGGAAAACTAAATACATGCTATATGGGAAAAAAGGTTGTAATAAGAGTATTAACATCCAAGTAAATGGAGTGAATATTGAAAGGGTCAGTGAGAACAAAGTACTGGGAGTAATTATTGATGACATGTTAAGTTGGAAACCACACATAAGACACCTAAAAAGTAAGATAGCCAGGAGTGTGTCCATACTCTGGAAAGCACAAAAAATAATAAATCAAAAAGCACTTCACCTGCTGTATTGGGCACTAGTCGCTCCACACTTGCAATACTGTGCAGAGGTGTGGGGTCACACATATAAAGGCTCCACTCATCCCTTGTTAATACTCCAAAAAAGAGCTCTGAGAATCTTGCATTATGCCAACTATAGGGCACACACAAATCAATTATTCATGGATTCAAGAATACTCAAACTATATGACTTGATAAATTACCGTACTATACAAATGATGTACAAGGCCGCGAATAAAAGCCTCCCAATGAATCTGCAAATACTTTTCCTAGAAAGAGAGGGGAGACACAATCTTAGAGGGAACAAGATTCTCAGACAAAGAAAGGTTCGAACTACGTTAAAATCCTTTTGCTTGTCGATCACAGGTGTCAAACAGTGGAATGCATTAGAAGATGAAGTTAAAAACTCAGAGACACTGAATGTCTTCAAGAGAAAGTATGTCAACTCAACCATTAACCGATACAGAATACCACAGGAGGGCTGATAAAGGTCAGAGACACGAGTCAACAGACACTGTGCTGAGACGGCATGGGAGCATAACAAAAAACATTTTGTACCCAAACAATACGTTTAACCAGAGAAAATTGTATGTCAAAGGTCTAAGCCTGACTGTTTGTGCAGGATGTTGTTATAATGTCTATCAACAAAGTACAGATAAATTAGGGTGCTAATGCATGCTGTGACATTACTGTGAGAGATCAGAGTACTGAAGAACTCAACTGAGCCCTGCCAATCGATAAGCTGAGTTCAATCAACTGGTCCACGATGGATTTGCTGAGCTGGTCACTGAATGCCATTGACAGAGTGTTCTCAACCAGGCGTGCGGGCTCTGGAGAACCCAGATGCCCGGACGGAACCTTCATCTCCGGCTACATCTTGGATGGATGGGAAAAGTGGAGAGTCCTCTGCCTTGCCGCACTGGATGTGGAGGATGTCGAGGACGTGTACATATTCACGTTCATGACAATCGGGATGTTCACCCTGGGATGCGGTATTTTCATGCAATATCAGAAAATGAGGAAGATCGCCTCCGAGCAGAGCAATGCGAGGGCGGACAACGCCACTACTCGAGGTGCTGTGGTCGGGATACGATCTGACATCACAGCAGTTCGTGAATTCGTGTCAATATTGCGAGCTGACATGGCCAAAACTCGGGAGGATATGGCCAAGTTAAGCGCGGCAAAGGCTGCAGAGGAGATGGATGATTGAAAGAATATGGCAAAAAAGGGCTCTTACTCCACACCACACCATCAAATAATCAATACACTGGACTTTGCTCTCTGTCAATTGGACCATTGTATGACTTTGTGACAAGCCAAGCTACAAGATGAGACTGTTGTTCACTCATGACGGACAAATATGGACACATGTGCAAACACACACGTAATCTGTATGTACTGTCTAGAGCTAAACTTCAGCTCTGTATACTGCCTGCTGCCAACATGTCATGTCAAATGTCATAAGTAAAAGTATGTTACATTAAATGTAAAAAAAAAAAATTATGTTATGATCTGTATACTATCTACTACCGTAACATGTTATGTCAAAGAATGTTACATCAAAATGTAGTGTGTGTGTATGTATGTATATATATATATATATGTATGTATGTATGTATATATATATATATATATAATAATAAGAAAAGAAGAAAAAAAAGCAAAAAGATATGTATGTATGACAAATATTCTTATTCTGTGGGTAATGGGGGCGGGACTAGATAAGCTTTTGCTTCTCCCGCTTTTCCCTTTCGGCCATGTATTGTATTATTTGATGATGAAGTGTGATGATGATGATTTAAATTGACATGCCCGAAATAAACAAATTGATTGAACACAGTTGAATTTAGCGCGCAAACTTACAGTATGACACTTTAGTGGACTTATCTTTATCATTTAAAACAGCAAGCATTCGTGACACAACAATTAATGGCCACTATATGTTAATATTTACAGGTAATACTCAGAAAATTAGAATATCGTGAAAAAGTTCATTCACTTCCCCATGATTGCGAACTATACTGAACCAGACAGAGAGCTTTTAAAGGCTCAGGAACCCTTTGCAGGTGTTTTGGATTAATTGGCTGACGAGGCTGTGACAATTTGAGCTACAACATTGAACTTTTTCACGATATTCTAATTCTGATTTTGGGGTTTTCATAAGCTGTAAGCCATAATAATCAAAATTCTAACAAATAAAAGCTTGAAATATCTTGCAATGCCTGTTATGAGTCTAAATAATATATTCATTTCACCTTTTAAAGCAGATATCAGTGGCACGGCCGTTTCGGCTAATGCTGTGTTCAAGGCAGGCTTTTGAAACCGTAAGTTACAGCTTCAAGTCACAACTACGACTTGGTAGCGTTCCAGGTAACCCGTAGCTCGTGTTTTTACCGTCCTGTTGTCTGTGAAAGTTCCCTATAACGGCCACTCGTAACTTCCGACCCGTGAACTCGTACCAGATCGAACTGGTATGACTTCACAGGAAGGAAAAACACAAAGTACGAGTTTCCTTGAACGCACCATGAGTTAGCAGCCCCCGCCCTTGTCAGGCATCAATTGGTCCTCGTGCTACGTCACCACATTCACGCGCATCCCTTGGCTGCACACACAGCCCTTCATGCCGTTCTCTCCCCTCATTGGATAACACTTGTATCCCACAAGGAAAATTTTCTCCTCGGGTTACAGCAGAGCAGAGTGACGGAGAGACTCGTGTTTAGGCTGAAATACTTCATGTAAGTGATTGCTGACGGAAAATAGGACTATTTAGGACTTATATTAACAAAAACATTCCACTGATATCTGCTTTAAGTTGAATTACTTAAATGAATGAACTTTTTCACGATATTCTAATTTTCTGAGTATTACCTGTATCTGTAAAAGGGTCCACGATGATGCTATTAACGTGGGTGATCTATAAATGTCCTTTAATTATTGAAAAGTGGCGTAACATCATGGTGATGGGCCCCGGTGCAAATATTTTTTTTGTGCCCTATACCTGTTGCCCTAAACACAAGCGCACACGCACGCACACACACACACACACACGGACACACACACACGGACACGCACACAGCCACTTGAGAGAACTGCTATTGCCACCATAGGGTTTTCACACAAACTGGTGCAGAAATGACACATTGTTTCATTTTTCAGCTCATATGTATTACATTTACACACGTTTGTTTTTTCTCTGGTCCAAACCATGGATGTGTTATGATCCAAACGCCGCACCACTGTCAGAGCGCATGTTTCCATCATGACAACTGACGGGAGAAAGACGTGTGGCACGTTGTCATGTTTACATGAGCTCAAACTTGTGGCGCACACTGAGCAGAAGGCTCGAGGTCCGGCTGCATTCACATACACGGACCGCGAGCTCGACTGCAGCCGCACCGAGACCTCGCGCTGCTCAGGCTCACGTGCGTATTCTGTCCGCGTCAGTCCCGACAGCGATCGACACGGTCCGCCGAGAAATAATGCAGGTACTGACGTATTTTTTGCGTGTCAGCATGTAGAGGTATCAGTTCTCGTGGCAACCCCAGTTACAGGTACTGGCCACAAACTCACCCTGCAAACCAGCGTTTAAGCACCACGGACAGCGGCTCCATATCAACACCAGCCTGCCCTGAGCTGGGCTCAAACCGCCGCTCATCTTGACTGACAGGTATCAAGGTGATTGTATAAATGATAATTTCCTCCTCCCATACCAGCCACTCAGCATTACCTTATATCGACCCGCGTCGAGCTATGCCATTCACAAAAACAGGGGCCTGTGGCAATTCTGGACAGCTGTTTTTTTTCTCTCTCTCTCTTCCTTCATGGGCCCCTGACGGCGCCTGGGCCCTGGTGCAGCTGCACCGGTTGCACCGTCGATATTTACGCCACTGACTTACTCATTCACCAACACTGCAGAGATGCCAGCTCTTGGGCGCATTTGCAATACCCATATCCCGCCACCAGGGGGCGTTTCCACTTGACCAATGCGTGTCGCTACCATAGACTGTAAAAGGTCGCTACTCTCTTTTCCAGTGCTCTAGTCCGACCCACGTAGGCTAAGACCGGCTGAAAAACAAAAGAAAACAGTTATATTTTTTTTCTTCAAAACTTTATTGAAAAGTTCCAATCACAGTCAGAACATTGACCAAAGTCTGGTATCTCAAACCAAGAAAAGAAATATATAAGAGACAAAGTGAATGAAGTGCGTATGTCAGTACAGGTGTAAATTAAACATAATAATAAAAAATAAATTAAAATATAAAGAGGAAAAACAGGCTAGACAAATTACATTTCTCCAAAAAAATCTTATTAATTATGTTAACAGTGTGTAGCCTATACATTTCTTATTATCAATTCTTTTAATACATTCAAAGCTACTTCTTGAATTCAATTTCAAAAACAGGAAAAAAGTGTATAACGTGTCCTTCTAATTCAGATTACATAGGTCTAATAAACATTATACAGAAACTGTTCTTAATGTTTTTATCTGGATAGATAAAGAGTAAAATAATAAAATAAACAACTGTCCAGATTGTACTTACAATTTGAGGCATTTTATAAATTGATATCAGCAAGAACTGCTGTAACTGTAAGACCATCCCTGTCTTGCTAATAATTTCACATCATAGGCCTATCTTAATTCTTCATAACATAATTTCAGTTCATCAAAAAAAAGAAAAAAAAGGCATGTGGCCTATTTCCCATCTCTATGGGAAAATGTTTTGTTCATAGTAAACAATAAAGAAAAAGATGTTGTGTGAATGGTTTCTGATGCAAAATATTCCCCGCCGACTATTTTGCGTTGTCGACTCATTAGGCCTTCTCCGGTGTTTTCCGTAATTCTCATATTCTGAGTCATCATTCATAAACATGTCTAACTCCACCGGTGAGCAGTGGGAGGAGCTGGGCTTTTTCACTTGTTGTCATGGTGAATCATGTTATCTTTGTTCCCTTGATAATTCAAAAAAATCAACATAATGGTCGAATTAACTATAAACTGCACTGCACCTCTCAGACTGACTCCTGAAGATGAGTGTTCGTGTGGACGAGGACGGAACAGAGTCTCTAGGATCCATCTGTCTGTCTATGAAGAATGATGATGAGTCTAAAGGACAACCTCTAAACTTCAGCCCTGGACCCTCAGAGTCACAGTAAGAGACCTGCTACAAACCTGTGAACCTCCAAACTGTCTCTGTACCAGAGTTTAGTTTAGTGTGTTGAATGAACTGCTGCAGTCGCCATCACTGGAACAGGAAATAACTTCTTCCTGGTTCTTCTGTCTGTTCTTATATTTCCGTGGCCTAAAAGAGGTTTTACCTGAAAAAAAACCCAGTTCCATTGTTCAATATAATATAATGTTTTCCAGCCCCTCAAAGTGCAGGAAAAACGCAGTTTTTATTTGGACCTAACCAACTGCTGATCGGCGGGCGCTAACCCTGGGCGGAGGGATACGTGAGTTGGTTAGGTCCAAATAAAAGCTGCGTTTTTCCTGCACTTTGAGGGGCTGGAAAAAATTATATTATATTGAACAATGGAACTGGGTTTTTTTTTCAGGTAAAACCTCTTTTAGGCCGCGAAAATAGGCCGTTTCTTTGGGTCTGTTCACAACAATGTATGTTGTAAATCTCTGGGCAGGGCTATTATGGGCTGGCGTTGCTAACGGGAGGAGTGCAGAGAGTCTTCTACTGCAATTAAAGTACTTAGGGACTATTTGTAGATCATACAACCCCACTTTAAAAAAAATGCTACTATCCCTTTAAGGTAAATAAACATTCATGTCACACAAGTTATTTAATAACACGACAGACATCACTGTAGACTTCCCACAATGCCTCTGTGATCAGATCAATGCGTGACTCCAATTCTGTAACACTGTAGAACTAAAAGTACAGACAGACAAATAAAAATGGTTATCTTGTACATTCAATAGGAAAATAGCATTGCTTATGTCACAGTCAGTGTTACTGGTTTCCCTCTCAGACTGACTGAAGTCCTGAAGATGAGTCTTTGGGCCCTAGTTTGCTGGCGCAGCGCAGGTGGCGCAAGGTAGCGCAGCCGGTCTAATGCAAGTTTCGACCAGCGCAGCCTAGCGCAAAGTCAGATTGGAAGATTGGCAGATCGCGCTGCGCTGAGATAGGCGTGGCCGCGCAGCAGGGGGAGGCGTCACAGATTCAGCTTGGTGCAGTGGAAGTTTTGTCCGAAAATGTCCCGCCGAGGTTGCGCTGAAAGCTCGCCACCTCCAACCAGGTCTAATCTCAGCGCAGGGCGGAGCGCAGCAGGTGCAGTGGAAGTTTGGCTGACTGACCTGCAGTGCACACACGTCACCAAGACCTCACAGGCAGATCTCCACAGTTCCAGACACATTTCAATGCAATAAATATCCACAATAACCACTATTTAATGCAACTAACGGAATCAACACGTGAATTTATATCTATATAGATTGTCCCGTCACATCTGACGTCAGATCAAAGCAGAGATCAAAGGCTGTGGCACGCGCAATGGAAACTCCACCTGAATTAACACAGCAGGGACGAACTGGCACTGAAAAGCAGCTGTGGATGTCCCAAAAGCAGGACTGAGGGTGGATGACTGCATGTCGCTGCCGTGTTGAGATACCACTCTGCCCTTGTGATGATCGCTTTATTTATTTATTTATTTATTTATTTACTTATTAATTCATTAGCGGAGAGCGACCGCATCACGCAGCCGTAATGAAAAACAAAACACAAATCATCATCTCTCTTAGTCCACCACAACAGCCTCGGTATCAGATAGTCAGTATATAGCCTACTACAGTATACTCAGCATCTCATCACAGAAAAAAAAGAGAAAAAAAGAGACGGACAGAGAGAGAGAGAGAGAGAGAGAGAGAGAGAGAGAGAGAGAGAGAGAGAGAGAGAGAGAGAGAGAGAGAGAGGGAGAGAGAGAGCGCGAGTCCTTTACGCTGATTTAATCCACATGGTCTGTGTTTATGTTGTGATTAGTGTACACCTGTCATCTTGCTTACATAGGGTTTGAATAAATGTGAGTTTCTTTATTAGTGTATTAGTTGTTTCTTAGATTGGGTAGGGGTTCTCAGTATATCAGATCAAACCTGGTTAAGTATATTAGTAAACTCATTATTGGTCACTCTGAGCTCGGACCTCCGGACCAAAACAGCTGTTTCCTCCTGGGAGAGGTTCGGCCTCTGGCGTCGCTGTTTCCTCCGTCCATGTCCAAGTATAAAATGACAAACTTGCAGCGCGCATCACCCGCCGCGCAGTTAAAGGTGAGGAGAGGAGCTCCTTTGATTGGTGAAGATCTGACTCGGCTGTGTCAAACCCACTCCACGCCTTTCTCTCCTCCTCCTGTCTCCCTCCCGCCCTGTCTCCTCCCTCTTCACCGTTTGCGCCGGTGGGAGGGACGAGGGGAGGGATTGCGCTAGTCTAAGTCTGACTGCGCGGCCCAGCAAACTTGCGAAATGGACCTGGGCCACACCCCGTTGGCGTGGCGAAGCTGCGCTGATGCTAGACTTCACCTGGTCGACGAAACTAGGGCCCTTTGTGTGGACGAAGACGAGGACAGAGCAGAGTCTCCAGGATCCATCTGTTCGTCTATGCACAGTGACATGTCCAAGGAGCCTCCTCTACACTTCAGACCTGAAGCTGGACCTTCACAGTCACAGTAAGGCTGTCTTTACACTGCAGGCCTTGATGCCCAATTCCGATTTGTTGCCTATATCTGATTTTTTTGACTGTCTATTTACATGTTCTATCAGAAGTGACCCATATCTGATATCTGCATTTACACCTGCTACAGAGGTTCAGCGCAACGTGTGGGCACGTGAATTAATATTATCATTGATGACGTATGACACACATTGCCAGGAAAGATCCGATCTGTCTGTTTAGACTGCAGACGCATTGGCAGATATCCGATTTGTATCTGATTTATTTTCCACATATAACGGGGGCCTGAATCTGATCTGACAATATCCGATTCCATGCACATTTGTCCCCTTTACACATTGATGTTACAGATCCGATCTGAGACACTTGAGAGAAAAAATTGGGCCACTTGAACCGTGCAGTGTAAAGACAGTGTGAGAGACCTGCTACAAACCAGTGAACCTCCAAACTGTTTAGTGTGTTGAGCTGCAGCACTCGACATCACTGGAACAGGGAATAACTTCTCCCTGGTTTCTTACCAGTTCGTTGATACTGACTTGTTTCTTGTGATATGATATAGGGCTGCGCGATATGGACTAAAATTAATATCTCAATATTTCTTAGCTGAATTGCGATACTATATATATCAATATTTTTTCTGTGACGTATTTGGGGTTTCCCCCAAAGCAATTTAGCATATTAGATTCATTTTCTTCCCAGAGGCAAACCCTTTAAAAGCATGAGTACTGAAAACATACAACTTTGCCCTCAGCACCGTGTCGAGTCCTGTCTGGACTGACCTTGTGCGGCTACAGTCGAGCTCGCTGTCCGTTTGTGAAGGCGGCCGGGCCTCGAGCCACTCCATCTGCTCGGTGTGTGGCCACAAGTTTGAGCTAATAATTGTTGTAGTAGTAGCTCCCAGTGGCTTAAAAATGTCAGTTTAAATCAATGAATACAGTTAATGGGATGGACCGGGATCATGTTTGTGTTATCTTACAGTCAGTGTTACTGGTTTCCCTCTCAGACTGACTGAAGTCCTGAAGATGAGTGTTCGTGTGGATAAAGACGAGGACAGAGCAGAGTCTCCAGGATCCATCTGTTCGTCTATGCACAGTGACATGTCCAAGGAGCCTCCTCTACACTTCAGGCCTGAAGCTGGACCTTCACAGTCACAGTAAGAGACCTGCTACAAACCAGTGAACCTCCAAACTGTTTAGTGTGTTGAACTGCAGCACTTGACATCACTGAAACAGGTTTCAAGGTTTTAGGTTTTAGCTTTTAATTTCGTTGTACTGCTGTACAATGACAAATAAATTCTGATTCTGATTCTGATTCTGAAATAACTTCTCCCTGGTTTCTTATTAGTTCGTTGATACTGACTTGTTTCTTGTAATATGATGTTGGGCTGCGCGATATGGACTAAAAGTCATATTTCAATATTTTTTAGCTGAATTGTGATACTCACATATTGTCTTAGTCAACAATCAGACCTCACGTTCTTTTGCGGCTACTACGGGATCGATTTTTCCTTCTTTTTTCTCATATTCTGCATCAGCATTCATAACTCCACCGGTGAGAAATGGGAGGGGCGAGGCTTTTTTTACTTGTTGCCATCATGAATGATGTTATCTTTGTTCTATTGACGAGTGCTTTTCATCCCCTCATGCGTAAGCTTAAAGCTCCAGTTGGTAAGTTGATGAAAGTGAAAGTAAACTTGTTCGTTAATTTCAATACAATACTCCATCAGGTCTCTTTATGAACCTCTGCCAAGTGCCCCACACACACACACACACACAGGCGCACACAAAGTAGCCATAAACGCACCCACAGAAGACATACCGTTTCCATAGCAACCGGCGACTCCAAAACAATCTCATGTCTCTCCCACCATGAAACACACTATTCTTGTGTGTGTCTGTGTGTGTGGAGGGAGGGAGGGAGGTTGACAGAGGTGAAAAGAAGGAGCTCACTGTGTGTATCATCTTGAAATGTTCGACCGTTGCAGAGTTTACTTTCACTTTCTACGACGTGTAGGAGCGGCGATTGGCTGCTCCTCCTGCTCCCTCTACCTGACTGGAGGAGAAACGTTGGTCGGATGGATTTCAGCAAATACGATTACAGGCTGTAGGTGGAGCCAGAGGAGTTGGATTTTGTAAACAGGATCGATTTTTTCTTCTGTTTTTCTCATATTCTGCGTCAGCATTCATAACTCCACCGGTGAGAAACTTGTTGCCATCATGAATCATGTTATCTTTGTTCTATTGACGAGTGCCTTTCATCCCCTCATGCGTAAGCTTAACTCGGGGTCAAATTAAGTCAAGAGTTGATTGAACTACCTGTTATCAAACATGTGGAGAGGCGGCTCCCGTCCTGGCAGCCCATAAATGACAGTGTTGCTCATCAAGATTCATCTGAACAGATTTCTGTCAGAGTTGTAGTTTAAAACTTGAGTTATAACAGACAACTTATTAAAAATGTCAGTTTAAATCAATGAATACAGTTAATGGGATGGACCGGGATCATGTTTGTGTTATCTTACAGTCAGTGTTTCTGGTTTCCCTCTCAGACTGACTGGAGTCCTAAAGATGAGTCTTTGTGTGGACGAAGACAAGGACAGAGTACAGTCTCCAGGATCCATCTGTTCGTCTATGCACAGTGACATGTCCAAGGAGCCTCCTCTACACTTCAGGCCTGAAGCTGGACCTTCACAGTCACAGTAAGAGACCTGCTACAAACCAGTGAACCTCCAAACTGTTTAGTGTGTTGAGCTGCAGCACTCGACATCACTGGAACAGGAAATAACTTCTCCCTGGTTTCTTATCAGTTCGTTGATACTGACTTGTTTCTTGTGGTATGATATAGGGCTGCGCGATATGGATTAAAATTTAATATCTCAATATTTTTTAGCTGAATTGCGATACTCGGTATATACAGTATATCAATATTTTTTCTGTGACGTATTTGGGGTTTCCCCCAAAGCAATGTAGCATATTAGATTCATTTTCTTCCCAGAGGCAAACCCTTTAAAAGCATGAGTACTGAAAACATACAACTTTGCCCTCAGCACCGTGTCGAGTCCTGTCTGGACTGACACAGACGTGACACGCGCGTCTCGTGCGGCTACAGTCGAGCTCGCTGTCCGTTTATGTGAAGGCGGCCGGGCCTCGAGCCACTCCATCTGCTCGGTGTGTGGCTACAAGTTTGAGCTAATAATTGTTGTAGTAGTAGCTCCCAGTGGCTTAAAAATGTCAGTTTAAATCAATGAATACAGTTAATGGGATGGACCGGGATCATGTTTGTGTTATCTTACAGTCAGTGTTACTGGTTTCCCTCTCAGACTGACTGAAGTCCTGAAGTTGAGTGTTTGTGTGGACGAAGACGAGGACAGAGCAGAGTCTCCAGGATCCATCTGTCTATCGATGCACAGTGACATGTCCAAGGAGCCTCCTCTACACTTCAGGCCTGAAGCTGGACCTTCACAGTCACAGTAAGACACCTGCTACAAACCAGTGAACCTCCAAACTGTTTAGTGTGTTGAACTGCAGCACTTGACATCACTGAAACAGGTTTCAAGGTTTTAGGTTTTAGCTTTTAATTTCGTTGTACTGCTGTACAATGACAAATAAATTCTGATTCTGATTCTGATTCTGAAATAACTTCTCCCTGGTTTCTTATTAGTTTGTTGATACTGACTTGTTTCTTGTAATATGATGTTGGGCTGCGCGATATGGACTAAAAGTCATATTTCAATATTTTTTAGCTGAATTGTGATACTCACATATTGTCTTAGTCAACAATCAGACCTCACGTTCTTTTGCGGCTACTACGGGATCGATTTTTTCTTCTTTTTTCTCATATTCTGCATCAGCATTCATAACTCCACCGGTGAGAAATGGGAGGGGCGAGGCTTTTTTTACTTGTTGCCATCATGAATGATGTTATCTTTGTTCTATTGACGAGTGCTTTTCATCCCCTCATGCGTAAGCTTAAAGCTCCAGTTGGTAAGTTGATGAAAGTGAAAGTAAACGCAGCGACTTGTTCGTTAATTTCAATACAATACTCCATCAGGTCTCTTTATGAACCTCTGCCAAGACACACACACACACACACACAGGCGCACACAAAGTAGCCATAAACGCACCCACAGAAGACATACCGTTTCCATAGCAACCGGCGACTCCAAAACAATCTCATGTCTCTCCCACCATGAAACACACTATTCTTGTGTGTGTCTGTGTGTGTGGCGGGAGGGAGGGAGGTTGACAGAGGTGAAAAGAAGGAGCTCACTGTGTGTATCATCTTGAAATGTTCGACCGTTGCAGAGTTTACTTTCACTTTCTACGACGTGTAGGAGCGGCGATTGGCTGCTCCTCCTGCTCCCTCTACCTGACTGGAGGAGAAACGTCGGTCGGATGGATTTCAGCAAATACGATTACAGGCTGTAGGTGGAGCCAGAGGAGTTGGATTTTGTAAACAGGATCGATTTTTTCTTCTTTTTTTCTCATATTCTGCGTCAGCATTCATAACTCCACCGGTGAGAAACTTGTTGCCATCATGAATCATGTTATCTTTGTTCTATTGACGAGTGCCTTTCATCCCCTCATGCGTAAGCTTAACTCGGGGTCAAATTAAGTCAAGAGTTGATTGAACTACCTGTTATCACCTGTTCTGAAACATGTGGAGAGGCGGCTCCCGTCCTGGCAGCCCATAAATGACAGTGTTGCTCATCAAGATTCATCTGAACAGATTTCTGTCTGTAGTTTAAAACTTGAGTTATAACAGACAACTTATTAAAAATGTCAGTTTAAATCAATGAATACAGTTAATGGGATGGACCGGGATCATGTTTGTGTTATCTTACAGTCAGTGTTTCTGGTTTCCCTCTCAGACTGACTGGAGTCCTAAAGATGAGTCTTTGTGTGGACGAAGACAAGGACAGAGCAGAGTCTCCAGGATCCATCTGTTCGTCTATGCACAGTGACATGTCCAAGGAGCCTCCTCTACACTTCAGGCCTGAAGCTGGACCTTCACAGTCACAGTAAGAGACCTGCTACAAACCAGTGAACCGTCCTGGTTTACGTCCTTGTGTTGTTTTGTCTTCATGTCTCTTTTCCCTGGGCGGTAGGGGGACGACTGGTGAGGAGGTAGATCCAGATGTTGAGTTCAGTCCTGAACCTGGACCCTCAGAGTCATAGAAAGAGATGGTTTCTAAACTGGGCTGAAGATGAATAAAACAGAAAAAGATCCATCAAACTCTGTGTAGGTTCTCAACAAACCTCAGAGACAGAAAAATGCACACACATGACAAAGAGCTGATGGGACTCAGTACAAACTCAGCCGCTACAGTCAAAGGTCAGCAAATAAACAGACAGTAACCAGACCAGTTCAGGGCCAGGTTTTCATTCAGCTTGCTTCTCTACATATGTCTTCCTCTACTTTCTCTCACTCTACTTCTCTGGTTACTGAAGCCCCGCCATTGTGAGATTGGAAACCAATCAGAGCACAGATGTGGACCTATGACTGTGACATGTTAGTGATACAGAAATGTCTTCACAGAGAGAAGAGGAGTGGTGTCTCTGTGGACAAGCAGCTGTCCTGCTGTGGTCTCTGTCAGGACGTCCTGAAGGATCCAGTCTCCACCAGCTGTGGACACGGGTTCTGCAGACAGTGCTTCACCTCATACTGGGACCAGTCTGGTTCTTCAGGACCCCCCTCCTGTCCCCCGTGTGGACAAAGACCCCGAACCAGAGGTGAGCTGCAGACAGCCAATCAGAGCAGCTGTGTACAAAGTGAGACTGAACATCTGTCTGCTGATGTGGTCATTTCTGAAACCAGGACCTGTTGTTTTCTCTCTCAGCAGATCGTGGTCTGCAGGAGGTTTTAGATCAACATAAGATCAGTCTGAGGAGCAGATGTGAACGAGTGACTGAAGGAGCTGAGGCAACAGGAAGTGGAACAGGAAGTGGAACCCTCCTCAACAGCGTCTACACTGAGCTCTACATCACAGAGGGACAGAGTGAAGAGTTTAATACCCAACATGAGGTGAGACAGCTGGAGACAACGTCCAAGAAGAAGACCATCCATGACACTCCAATCAAGTGCAACGACATCTTTAAAGACTTACCTGTCCAACAGAGAGAGGACGTCTCTACAGTCTCACCTGTCCAAGAGAGACCCATCAGAGTGGTTCTGACCAACGGCGTTGCTGGCATTGGAAAAACCTTCTCGGTACAGAAGTTCACTCTGGACTGGGCCGAGGGCTTGGAGAACCAAGACGTCAGTCTGCTGGTTCTGCTTTCATTCAGGGAGCTGAACCTGATCAGAGATCAGAAGTACAGTCTTCTCAGGCTGCTCCGTGTTTTCCATCCAACATTAGAGAAGGTCACAGCAGAGCAGCTGGCTGTCTGTAAACTTCTCTTCATCTTTGACGGCCTGGATGAAAGCCGACTGTCACTGGACTTCAACAACAGGGAGGTTGTGTCTGATGTCACACAGACGTCATCAGTCAACGTGCTGCTGACAAACCTCATCCAGGGGAATCTGCTTCCCTCGGCTCTGGTCTGGATCACCTCCAGACCCGCAGCAGCCAATCAGATCCCTCCTACATGTGTTGACAGGGTAACAGAGGTCCGAGGCTTCACTGACGCCCAGATGGAGGAGTACTTCAGGAGGAGGTCCAGTGATGAAGATCTCTCCAGAAGAATGATCTCACACATCAAGGCGTCCAGGACCCTCCACATCATGTGTCAAGTCCCAGTCTTCTGCTGGATCAGTGCTACAGTTCTGGAGCACATGTTAACCACAGACCAGAGAGGAGAGCTGCCCAAGACCATGACTGACATGTTCTCACACTTCCTGCTGGTCCAGACAAAGAGGAAGAGGAACAAGTATAGTGGAGGACATGAGACGAGTCCACAGGAGTTGACGGAGGCCGACAGGGAAGTTCTCCTGAAGCTGGGGATGCTGGCGTTTGAACAACTGGAGAAAGGAAACATTATGTTCTACCAAGAAGACCTGGAGCAGTGTGGTCTGGATGTCACAGAGGCCTTGGTGAACTCAGGACTCTGTACTGAGATCTTCAAAAGAGAGAGTGTGATCTTCCAGAAAACAGTCTACTGCTTTGTTCATCTGAGTGTTCAGGAGTTTCTGGCTGCAGTCTATATGTTCCACTGTTTCACCAACAGGAACACAGAAGTCCTGGAGACCTTCCTGGGAAAACAACATGATGATTTAACCCTGAATGACTTCCTGAGGAGAGCCATGGAGAAATCCCTCATAAGTAGAAATGGTCACCTGGACCTGTTTGTTCGCTTCCTTCATGGCCTCTCTCTGGAGTCCAACCAGAGTCTGTTAGGAGGTCTGCTGGGTCAGACAGACAACAGCCCAGAAACCATCCAGAGAACCATCAACAACCTGAAGGAGATGAAAAGTGATGACATCTCTCCTGACAGAAGCATCAACATCTTCCACTGTCTGACTGAGATGAAGGACCAGTCAGTTCATCAGCAGATCCAACAGTTCCTGAAGTCAAAGAAGAGATCAAAGGAGAAACTCTCTGAGATCCAGTGCTCAGCTCTGGCCTACATGCTGCAGATGTCAGAGCAGGTTCTAGATGAAATGGACCTGAAGAAGTACAACATATCACAGGAGGGACGACGCAGAATGATCCCAGCTGTGAGGAACTACAGAAAGGCTGGGTGAGTTCAGACGTGATTTTTTTGCATAGCAGGTATGCAATTTGACATCAAAATATGCTGGTATGATTTGCCTCTCTTAACTATGCAAAAAGGCTGCTAACACCTGTGAGTTCAAATGTCCAAGTGCAGAATTCATGTCTAACAACATGATGCCGCAGCATTGTGTAGCAGCTTCAACCAATTATCGAGTGGAAAATAGCAGAGAATAAGGGGCTGTGTCCACCAAACGCATGACTTACGACTGACATCCAGTGATATTAATTTACGTTTCTGTAAAGAAGAGGAAACCTCAGAGCTCCTTCATGCAGGTAACAATGCAGCGCTGCATGGTATTGTTAACTGTTTTCTTATTTTTTACTAATATAACTGCTGCTAGTACTCTGTCCTTTCTTATATTTATGCAGGTTGCCATCTGTTTTGTTATTGTTGTAACTGCTGCTAATACTATGTCTTTTTTACACTTACACAGGTAGCTTCCTATTGTTATCTTTTTGTATGGTATGTCTGTCCGTCTTTAAATGTGAGGACTACGGATGGAAATTAGCTTTGAGCTAAATCTGGCATATTTACATGACGTGATGTGCGTGTCACTAATTGTTCATTAATATGAATTGTCCTCGTCAAATAAACTATAAAATGAAATTAATGAGGAAATAGACTGTATTTAAAAAGAGCCAACCAAATCTGGTCTGCAGGACCAAGTGATGAGGATCATCCCAGTGAGAGAAGATGAGCTGATGCACCAACTGTATTACCATTATTTAATCACCACTATTTAATGGTGGTTACCACTATTTAATCCAATTTTTAGTTGAACAGATGTTTTTTCTCATCACAGACTACGTTCCTGTGGACTCTCAGAGACTCACTGTGAAATTGTGGCCTCAGCTCTGAAGTCCAACCCCTCCCACCTGATAGAACTGGACCTGAGCTCTAACAACCTGCAGGATTCAGCAGTGAAGGCTCTGTGTGCTGGACTGGAGAGTCCAAACTGTAGACTGGAGACTCTGAGGTACAGTAAATTTGTCTGTTGTAGTTTTTTGTCTATATTCAGGTCAAATGTTTCAGTTGTTCATTAGATAAGGATTTAAACAAAGAGTTGGAGAAGAGAAATGTCTCAGTGTTATTATTACTACAAGAAGAAGGTGAGACCAGTCATAGTCTTTGTGGTGGAGAGACGATATTGTTATAATGGTGTTGAAAGGACAGTATAATTTGAGTTTGAAAAACTTGTGGCCGCTGTGGGGCATTAAAAATGCACCTTTATCTACAACAACTAATAACTGCCAGTATAAACTAATCAATAAACACATGAAAGCTCTGATCAAAACAAAGTCCTAGTCATTTAGATACTGATCATTGATCAGGACACATCTGATTAATCTGTGATTTTATCTACTTCTTTTATTCATTATTCAGATTGGAGCGCTGCAGCTTGTCAGAGATCAGCTGTTCTTCTCTGGTCTCAGCTCTGAAGTCCAACCCCTCCCACCTGAGACACCTGGACCTGAGTGACAACAACTATTTCCAGGATTCAGACATGAAGGAGCTGAGTGGTTTCCTGCAGAATCCAGACTGTAAACTGGAGACTCTGAGGTCAGACTACATTTTTTGTTTAACATGACCAATAGCTCAGACGTGTATCTGAAAAAAATCTAATGTAACAGTATCATCAGCTCCACTGTGTGTGAACAGTCAGCTTCTCCACATCTTGCAGGTGGATTTGCTTAAATTCCGCTCTACTGTTTTTTCATTATTTGTAGTTTTTATTTTCTAACATTTAAATCAGTGACATCTATGCAAACCACAACATAGCATACCCCCACCTTCCCCCACCCATAATAAAGAGGGGTCATCCTACCAATATAATGGCTACATATAGCCTATCTCAATCCAAATCCTGAATTTGAGCAAGAAGAGATATTACAGGAGATATAAGATATTATCTACCCTCATGTTAGCAGTCTGTATCCATTGTTTCAGTGGTTTGGGAATAGCAAACAACAAATTACAGTCTAGTGAATCTTCATCAATATTGATTAATCTTTGGGCATGACCACAACACACATACCATTGTACCTTCATTCATCTACCTATGTACAATTGGTGTTGAATCCTAAACTGAATGAGCCCAACCCTCAAATCCCTTGACAATAATGTTGTAATCAATGTTAGAAACCACACACTAAAAGGAGAGCAAACATCATGTTATGATCCCGCAGAACCTTTTGGCATTCCCCAAATTTATCCTGTTTCAGCAGTGTGGCCCATGAGAATGAAGGAAATATCAAGACGCTATTACCTTCCCAGGCAAGCTTAGGTTTATTAACCACTAAAGTTGCTGTGCAACTGGCAGTTATTAAGGGGGAATGGTACTTGGTGTGTGATTGACCGGTGAAAGTCAATCAATACACCCCGTAAGAGCCATTTTTGAGTTCATGTTTGTGTTTTATTCTGAGGAACTTCCTGACCGTGCTGAAGTGACTGTATGTACTGTATATTGTACTGGAAAATAGACAGCTTTTGCTGCAAAGGATTTGGATTTTGTTTTTTTTGTTTTTTGGATTCATCAAGTGAAAATCGATTTTATCAGGACAACTGATTTTTTTCAACCTAGCCCAACATGTCATAATAGCAAGTTGTCAGTCAGCAGGTTTTGATGTTTCTGAGCTTCATCAGCTGTTTCATTGAACATGTGTTTTTAAATGTTTGTTGTCACAGCAACAGAGTTCAGCCTCACATTGTCTTGGAATAATTGAGTATCATCAGTAGTAGGCCTGTAACGATACACCAAAGTCACGATTCGATTCGTATCTCGATTTCTGACCCACGGTTCAGTACACGATTCAATTCAATTCAAATTTTATTTAGGTTAAATATATACGGTAATTTATTTATTTATGTGCTGTTGAATGATGATGATTGTTGTCCTTCAAATGAAATACTGAATGGTGTCAACAAGAAACTTTGTCCTCAACTAACTTCTTTTATTCTCGATTCAGATTGGAGAGCTGCAATTTGTCAGAGATCAGCTGTTCTTCTCTGGGCTTAGCTCTGAACTCCAACCCCTCCCACCTGAGACACCTGGACCTGAGTCAGAACAACCTGCAGGATTCAGGAGTGAAGGATCTGAGTGGTTTTCTGGAGAGTCCAGACTGTGGACTGGAGATTCTGGGGTCAGTTCACTGACGATTACTGTTGTAGAGCTGAGATCTTTATCTCACAACTGAACCTGACTGATCTTCACACTTCACACTTGACTTTGACTTAATGAAGGAAGGACTTTTCAAATAGTTGTCTCATATTCCCAGTTGTTCTTCTCTCACTCTGAGACTCACATAGTCCTCATCAATATCCTCAATTCAACCTTCAGAGTTTAGCTCCTCTAGATAGCAAGCATGAGACCTGCGGTTGTGGTTAAAATGTTTTTTTTTTTTAGAATCACCAACATGTGAGAACTGAAAAGTAAAATTAATTATTGGATTGATATTGCACTTTTCTAGGCACTCAAAGCACTTTACAGAAACCATTATTCATTCACACCACATTGACAATGGTGGTAGGAAGCTACGATGACTGTAGCCACAGCTGCCCTGGGGCAGACTGACAGAAGTGTGGCTGCCAATGTGTATCAAATGGCCTCTGATCACCACCAAACATTCACATTTTATTTATTCATTTAGTTTGTTTGATAGTTGTCTGTCAGCTCATCTCTCATTTGCAGAAGAATTAAAAAGCCTGATGGCTGTAGGTACAAAGGATATTTTATATTTCTCTGTCCTGCAGCAAGAGGAGAGGAGAGAGAGGAGCTGTTCATAACCACTCTTTACTTGGTCCATCAAGGTGTTATGAAGTGGATGATCCGAGTTGTTCAGAATAGCCTCCACCATCTTATATTATATTATTCAAAGTGCCTCAGGATGTTTAGTTTTTTAATCCCAACAACAACCTCATGGAGGACTTCACATGGAACTTCAGCAGTTGCCATGGGTGGGATGTACACAGATATTTTTATGATTTGAAAAACTGTCTACTTATCTGTCTACTGAGTCTTCACAAATATTTCCAGCTCATCACTCTTTTTGGGCAGAGAGTTGATATTTCCCATGATAACTGACAGCATGGCAACCACAAAAACAACTCTTCATCTCAGCTGGAACAGGGTGGCATCCTCCAGACGAGCTCCGTTTTCAATGAAAGAAGTTCCTCTCTGGAAGAATCTCCTCTCCCCACAGAAGCATCCGTCAGTAGTTGACTAAATACGACAAAAACTTACAAAAGCACAACAAAAATAAAGCAAAGGTTGAGTAAAAACTCAGAGCTACCAGTTGAAGCGCATGTTTTGGAATAGCCTACATACATTGTGCTAGATTGGGCTACTTATACATTCATACACATTCACACAAGGCAAGGTGGCTAATGTGTCTTGCCTAAGGACACTACTGGGCTGGACCTTTAAACGGATGGACTTTTAAACCATGTGTAAACCTAGTCAATGTTAAGTCCAACATGTCTGATCAGATACTGATTCTGTATTGACAGACTATTCTGAGGTCAGCAGCAATGACAAGTCGGTTTTGACATAAATGTTTTACTTCTTTTATTCTTTGTTCAGATTGGAAAGCTGCAGTTTGTCAGAGATCAGCTGTTCTTCTCTGGGCTCAGCTCTGAAGTCCAACCCCTCCCACCTGAGACACCTGAATCTGAACAACAACGACCTGCATGGTTCAGACCTGAAGGATCTGAGTGGCTTTCTGAAGAGTCCAGACTGTAGACTGGAGATTCTGAGGTCAGACTCTATGTTTTATATCTGTATTGAGATGAATATGAAAGTTGTGATCAACACTGAGCTGCAGCTGTGAGCTTGCATTACACTGATCCACACTGAGTCATCATGGTGATGTTTGTTTTCTTATTCTCTGGTTTTATTCAAGTCACTGTTTCTCTCAACATTTCACCACAACTACAGAAACATATTGAATGTGTCAGACAATAACTGATCTAGAATCAATAACTGGTGGTTTTTCCTCTTTCCTGAGGCTGTGATGTTTGTAGTAAAAATATTCAACATTGAGAGCCTTATAAGTCAGCAGAAGGACTTTGAAGTCTATTCTTGCATGCTTTGCTTCATTTCTTTTATTCTTTGTTCAGATTGGAGAACTGCAGTTTGTCAGAGATCAGCTGTTCTTCTCTGGGCTCAGCTCTTAAGTCCAACCCCGCCCACCTGAGACACCTGCACCTGAGCTCCAACAACCTGCAGGATTCAGGAGTGAAGGATCTGAGTGGTTTTCTGGAGAGTCCAGACTGTAGACTGGACACTCTGAGGTCAGTTCACTGACTGTTACTTTTGCAGATCTTAGATCTTTGATCCACAACTGAACCTAAACTTGAACTTAAGACAGAACTTTAATCACTGTCTTTAACAACATTTGAAATAGTTGTTGTATGTCTGTTCACTTTGCTTCAACCTTCAGGGGGCACTGTCACAAACAGATGTTAAACTGGTCTGTAGTGTTGTCTCCTCCAGTGGTGCCATGGTGCAGAATTACGCACGGGGCTCACCGCTGTATACATTTACAGCGATTAGACTGATCGATAAAACTTTGAATAATTAGCAGAATCAATTACATTCTGAGGAATGATCAAACATGACACTTCTCTTGATAACAAGAAAACAGAATGTAACAATTATGCGAACGATTACTGGATTTTTTTCCCCAGGCTCTGAGATTTAATTGACTCTCGATCACAGTATCATAAGAAAATATCTAATTATTCACAACCTGTTAGGCGGATTGGATGCTTTATTCCATGCAGCCTCCTCCTGCACTCCTGGAGTGGACAATATGATGGAGAGACGATGGTGATTAAATATAGAGAAGGAATTTTGCTTGTTAACATTTCCATGTTTCCCACATTCTGTGTCATAAACTATAAACTGTTTTCTTGTCTGTAACAACATCTGTTGCACGTCTGCCCGTCCTGGGTGAGGGATCTCTCCTCTGTTGCTCACCCTGAGGTTTCTCAGATTTTTCCCTGTTAAAAGGGGTTTCTATGGAGTTTTTCCTCAGTCGAAGTGAGGGTCTAAGGGCAGAGGATGTTGTTATGATGCCATGTAAAGCCCTTTGAGACAAATTGTTTGTAAAAACAGGCTATACAAATAAAATTGCCTTGCCTTGCCTTGCCCAGACTGTAGATTGGAGACTCTGAGGTCAGTTTCCTGTGGCTGGGACCTTACGACTGGACATTTAAACTTTGATCCAGTTCAGTCCTGAATAAAAGTGTTGGAGTCAGTGTTTAGTCCAACATAACTTATCAGATATTGATTCTATATTGACAGACTGTCCTGAGGTCAGCAGCAATGATCAATCAGTTTTGACATGAAGAGGTGAATGAATGTTGTACTACTTTTATTCAGATTGGACCGCAGCAGTTTGTCAGAGATCAGCTGTTCTTATCTGGTCTCAGCTCTGAAGTCCAACCCCTCCCACCTGAGACACCTGGACCTGAACAGAAACAACCTGCAGGATGCAGACCTGAAGGATCTGATTGATCTCCAGAAGAGTCCAGACTGGAGACTGGAGAATCTGTGGTCAGTCAAATCAGTAGCTGGTTCCCTCCAGATCAATCAACTCATGACGGGAAAACATTTCTAACCCCAACCCTTGGATCCAAAATAAGACATTTAGACTAATAGACAGGATGCCATAAATTCAATTAAACAAATGATCTGACCCAATGTGACCCAGACATCCTGTTGCATCTATCACTCACATCAGACTCACTAAATATATGTTGTTGATCTTTGCTTTAATGTGAGTCTGTAAAAAAAATATGTTGAAGATAAGTATGAAATGATGTGGCCCCACAGGCTTGTAGCTGTAACGTGAGCTGACAAGTAACAGCAGGAAATACCTCACTGTGTTGGAGCAGTGATGCTGCAGTAAATGCTGCACATTTCACTTCAGTTTAATGTCATTTCAGGCTTTGGTCATATTTCTACACAGTTGCTGCACATTGAAATCAAACACGACAATATAGTGTGAAAATGTGTTAAAGGTAAAGGTACTTTATTAGTCACATATACAGCTAGTACAGTGAAATTCTTTCTCTGCATTTAACCCATCCCTGAGGAGCAGTGGGCAGCCGCGGTGCAGCGCCCGGGGACCAACTCCAGATTATGAGCCAGTGCCTTTGGTCAGGGGCACTGACTGGAGGATTAACCTAGCCGACATGTTTTTAGTGGTGGGGGAAACCGGAGCACCCGGAGGAAACCCACGCAGACACGGGGAGAACATGCAAACTCCACACAGAAAGGCCCTGGGCGGCCCGGGGTTCGAACCCAGGACCTTCTTGCTGTGAGGCAACAGTGCTAACCACTGTGCCACCGTGCCGCCAAAGTGTTAAGGTGTGCAGCTGAAGCTCCAGCTGATTCTGCATCACTGCATCACTCGAAAGTCTGTAATTCATTACCTCTCCTCTGTGTGTGATTTGTGTGTGTAGGTGGAGGTTGGACCAGAGGTTGATGATCAGTGGCCGACACAGGAGTCACAGGAAGTCGAGGTGACTTCCAGAACTGCAGCCTGAACTGATCTGAGAACAGCTCCACTGTCACACAGAGTCCAGTCCACCATCATCCCTGTGTGTCCTCTGGACCTGAGAGAGCATCATCAGTGTCTCTGGACTTGAAGCTCATAAAGATGTTCTGAAGTTCCCCTGTGAAGTTTCTGTTGCTGTGGTGTGGGGCGCTGTCGATGCGAGAAGCAGCCTGATTCACCTGGGAACAAACTTCAAACTTTATTTATTTATACAGCACCTTTCTATAGCAAATCTCAGAAGTGATTCTGACGATAAAGTACTCAATCAATCAATTAATCATACATATAAAAATGCAACACAAAGTGCTTTTCAATGTTAAAAGACCCGGTTGTAAAGGTTGTAGGATACAAGCAAAGTTTTCTCCTCGGCTTACAGCAGAGCAGAGTGACTGACAGACCCGTGTTTCAGACCAAACACTCTATTAAGTGATTGCTGTCGGAAGATATAACTATTTAAGACTTATATTAACACAAACATTCCGCTTACTTCTGCTGTAAGGTACGATATCGAACAGACACTGAGCTCTCTGTGCCAAACTTTGATTTGAAGCTTTTACTGACTGTGAATCTTGGTCCAATGCGAAATTGAACTCACATCACAAATATGCCAAGTAAGTCAAAAAAGAACAAATGAAGAACTATGACAAGTACAACAATCATCCTTCTTTCTCTCCTTATTTTTTTTCCCCTCCTGTTTGCACAGCTTTATTCACTCATTTTATTTATTTATTTTTATTTATTTCTGATGCGCATCTATATTGAAAGTAATGGGTTTGTGTGCACAAAAGACAATACATCTGAACAGCCCCCCATGCACACACAAATGTTTTAACCAAGGCAGCAGCCACAATCCCCCCTGCCTTTGCCTTAAATAAGCAGGGGAAAAAATATTTGTAAAATGTAACACCATACCGCCTTTACCCTTTTCATGTCACACACCACCTAGCGGCAGCTTGCGCACCACAGTTTGGGAATCCCTAGTAATGCATCATGTATCACCTGGTCATAAATGTACTGAAGTAAAAAATAAAATATTTCTCTCTGAAATACAGTTCAAAAGAAAATACTTACATGCATAAATGGTTCCTAATTGATATGAATGTGTTCCTATGAATGTGTTTCTTAGTATTCATGAGTCATTACAGATGAGAATGTGAACTGGAAATCACATATAAACAATGCAAAGGTGGAAATATCTAAAACAATAGCTCTGTTCCATTTTTTATAAGTCAGTGAAAGTTCAATATCTGACTCACTGTGTGGAAGTTCAGGGAAGCGGCAGCTGATCGATCACAATCACACAGATGTCTGTAGTCCATATTATTGATTTTCCAGCAGCACAATCAACTTCCTTGTTCACAGCTTTCTGGTCACACAGTGGCTCTGCATGAATGGGACATAATCATTTGTGATAATAAAAAATAATGTAAATATCTTAATGTATGCACAGTGCTCACATCACAGCAGTATAGATAAGATACATCACACTCTGCACAAAGCAACACAAAGTGATCAAAACAAAGAAACACAGCAAACATGAATCAGCAGGCTTATGTGAATCTTTAATCAGCAACACCATGCTGCCCCCTACTGACTGTTGAACATGTCTGCAGGATATTAATCACTTACAGCTTACTTACAAGCCAATTTTATCTTCTCTGGACAAACCAAGGCTAATGGTAGCTTACTGAGGCAAGGCAAGGCAATTTTATTTGTATAGCCCGTTTTTGCAAACAGTTTGTCTCAAAGCGCTTCACATAGTATCATAACAACATCCTCTGTCCTTAGACTCTCACATCGACTGAGGAAAAACTCCATGGAAACCCTTTTAACAGGGAAAAATCGGAGAAACCTCAGGGTGAGCAACAGAGGAGAGATCCCTCACCCAGGACGGACAGACATGCAATAGATGTTGGCACTGAAAATCAACAATTTAAACAGACTTAAGTAATGTTTTAATAGCTTTTAAATTGCCTTGTAATACTCTTGATTTGTAAATAAAATAAACTCTTAATTTCTTAATAGAATAGAATAGAATATCTTTATTGTCATCATACAATGCATGACGAAATTTGCAGCAACCCATAGACGGCCCTTTAATAAATAAAAACAAGGTACTAAAATGTAGACAATTAAATATATCATATATTAAATATCTAGTCACACATAAAACATCAGAAGCACTCCTATATTGCAATTCCGGCTACAGTAACCCCAGAATAAGCTTTGTGTGAGACCTCGTGCTCAATGTGAGCCATGGGAAACAGATGGATTGAGTGACAGGTTCAGGGTTCTGACAGCCCACGGATAGAAGCTGTTCTTTAGCCTGTTTGTCCTGCTCCGCAGGGACCTGAACCGTCTTCCTGACAGAAGTGTCTGCACACTGCACAGCCACACTGCAGCCCTGCAGAGGTACCCCGGTCTTCCTCCTCTCCCCAACACTCAGGCTGTGGACGGCAACTGGCACTGCCGTCATTACCGGCAGCTGGTGCACAGTGGCGGCAACGGACTGCAGGTACTGGCACCGCCGCCATTAGTGGGTGACCGGGCACAGGGTGCTGTGTCTGGGGGAGAGAAGCAGGAAGACCGGGGTGTGTAGCTCCGCGGCACCGCAGTGCAGAATGACCCCGCTCAGGCTGCAGTGGCGGTGCTGATACAGCGGAGTTTATAATCTTTGGTTTTATTGTGGAAGTTGTGACTGTGAATCCGACATTTTACTCCGCATTCAAAGCCGTGTTTGGTAACTTTCTGCTGGCAGTGGCAGCAGGCTTGTTGCTCTGCTCTGCGGGGGGGCGTGTCATGAGGAGGCTCCGAGGGGAGGGCCATACGCACTCGGAGGGGAGGGTTGTGTGTGTGTGGGTGATTTTTTTAAATTTTTCTCATCCTCTTTCAAATCGTAGACCATGGCTTTAAGACATTTCCAGGGACCAAAGATCATTTCTTACCCTGTATCCAGCACGAAGCCAGTGGGGTAATTTATGTTTTTTGTCTTCATTTTACTTTGACAATCCTTTTTCCATGCTGTAGTATTGCTTTTACTTTGCTTATGTTGACATCATACTGTGTGTGTGTGTGTCAGTAGTTTTCACAGTGGATTTGGATAGAGAAAGCTTCAAATAATCCAACTGTAAGGAAGCCATTTGAGAGAATTACATGTTTGAAAGTTTGAAAATGCATTAGCTTTTCCTTAGAAGAGTTTGGGGAAGGGGTGGTCAGAACACTTAAAACTGTGTGTCTCTGTGTGTGTTAGTATGTTATCTCACAGTGTTACAGGTTTCACTGACTGAATTCCTTAAGACGAGTGTTCGTGTGGACAAAGACGAGGATGGAACAGAGTCTACAGGATCCATCTGTCCGTCCATGAAGAGTGACAGGTCAAAAGTAGAACCTCTAAACTTCAGTCGTGGACCTGGACCCTCAGAGTCGCAGTAAGAGACCTGCTACAAACCTGTGAACCTCCAAACTGTCTCTGTAAAAGAGTTTAGTTTAGTGTGTTGTACTGCTGCATTAAACTTCACTAGAATTGGAAATTATTTCTGCCTGGTTCTTCTGCCATATCAGTGTGTTGATACTGACTTATTTGTTGTGATATGATCAAAGGTCATATTAGTCTTATTGGTTTCTTGTCCATGATTTTAAGGTTTGGTTATACAGAGATGCAATTAACTTAATTGTAGTCGGAGGGGACTGTGGAGGGAAGAAGATAGCAACAACTCAAACTGTTAAGCTGAATAATACACATGAAAACTGACCAGGTTGAGTGTGTGTGTTATCTGACAGTCGGTGTTAATTGTTTCGCTCTCAGACTGACTGAAGTCCTGAAGATGAGTGTTTGTGTGGACAAAGACGAAGATGGAACAGACTCTCCAGGATCCATCTGTCCGTCCATGAAGAGTGAAGGGCCAAAAGTAGAACCTCTAAACTTCAGTCTTGGACTTGGACCCTCAGAGTCACAGTAAGAGACCTGCTATAAACCTTTGAACCCCTGCTGTCAAGAACAGGAAATAACTTCTCCCTGGTTCTTTTATCTTACGAGTTTTATTAATTTGTTGTTACTGACTCATTTCTTGTGATATGATGTGATCAAGGGTCATATTATTCCTGAAGCTGATGGTGGTTGCAGATTAAAAGAGGTCAGTGGTGGTGGAGGAGGGAAGAATTAGCCACAGAGGGAGGAGCAGTGTGTTGTAAATCTTAATGAGCTGGGATCTAACAGAGTTCAGATCATTTTACAGCCTGAATGACGGATTGTTTGGTAGAAACTAGTGAACAACTGTTTCACAAAACGACTGAGCTTCTTAAGCATGAAACTATATATCTGAGACTCTGTTTTCAGTAGGAACCAATGAGCTCAGAGTTGAAAGCTAGGAGCTGAGGCACAGACACACCAGATTGTCTCTTTTGTCTTTTCTTTAAAGTCCCCCTCCCACGACCCTTTTTGGTTATTTTAAATCCAGCAGCTCATTAGCAATGCACCTCTGGAGGGTGGGCGGAGACTGCGCTGCTCTGCACCCGCCCAGCCACCCCCCCCTTCACTGACAGCTGGACATTGTACAATTACTGATTCAGCGCGTTTAGCGTAAAATTGCACACTGGGATTCGATCCCAGACTGAAATATAGTCCTTGCTTGTGGTACAAGCTGCTCTACCAGGTGAGCTATACCTGTTATACCTTGACAGTTACACTGAGCTGTCAAGCCTTTCACCTCTGAGCCAGATGCAGAGCGGGGCAGGAGCTTGTAGCACTAGTGCCCTCCCCTGGGGTTGTGACACGTCAACCCCAGTCTCCCTGAAACTGCCAGTTTGCGTCTGCCATTGGTTCACAGCAATTTCAAGGCAGAAAAACTCAGAAATGCAATTTTGCACTTCCTTTTCTGCTGATATGTCCTCTAACACAAGAAAAATGCCACAGGAACATGTGAAAAGCACGAAAAACACGATTTTCATGGGAGGGGGTCTTTAAACGCCATTACGCACGCTGCACGTCTCTCCTCCAGTACGCTTCTCTCCTCTCCTCTCTTTTCCTCTCCTCCCTCTCCATTACCTGGCTGCTCAGCTCTGGGGCCGGGACAGAGAGGCCCCACCTCTGCCTTCAACCCGTCTTTAATCCCTCTGGTCACAGTGTTTAGATCCTAGCCTGAGTTAGAGTTCTCAACGGGTCGGGCCAGCCCGACAAACCCGACTGGAACCGTGGGTTCGGGTCAAAAAAATATAAAAGTGACTCGGGTCGGGTCAGACCTCGGGCTTCCTTTTTTACCCCTCATAAAACACATTTATAGTGTAAATTGTTGTTTGGTCCATGAGGAGTGACAGGTCAAAAGTAGAACCTCTAAACTTCAGTCGTGGACCCTCAGAGTCACAGACACCTGCTACAAACCTGTGAACCTCCAAACTGTCTCTGTAAAAGAGTTTAGTTTAGTGTGTTGTACTGTTGCATTAAACTTCACTAGAATAGGAAATTATTTCTGCCTGGTTCTTCTGCCATATCAGTGTGTTGATACTGACTTGTTTGTTGTGATATGATCAAAGGTCATATTAGTCCTGCAGCTGATGGTTACAGATTAACAGAGGTCAGTGGTAGTGAAGGGGAGAAAAAGCCATATAAATTTAATTTAGTTTATTTGATAGGGACAATGCAGGTTAAAATAGTAACACTTCCACTCGTTACAAACAAGTCAAGGTGACTGATGTTAAGCATACAGAGATTATAGCTAATGCTGGTTTCCAACTCCTGTCCTTAGTTAGGCTTTTAGTACAATAAAAAAAGTCAGAAAAAAGACATCAAAATTACATCCCATTACAATAAAATGTACAATACATAAAATCATACCAAGTCATGACCCATTAAAAATACATACAGCTCTGATTTTCTTTCAGCCTGGTTAGTTTTATTTCGATCAGTAGTTGAGTTCCACATTTGAGAGCCCAGAAGGCTGATTGCCTAAAGGAGGTTTTATGGTGAGAGATTTTACAGTTACTACTTGCTGTATCCCTGGTGATCCCATCACTATTTTGTCTGCTAAAAAGATTACACAAAACATCTTGTGCCAAATTCTGCAAACACCTAAAAAACAATATAACGGAGGACAATTTTAAATAATTATCAAAACTAAGTAAATTATACAGCTACAGTCACCTTATTGGTTTCTTGTCCATGATTTTAAGGTTTGGTTATACAGAGATGCAATTAACTTCATTGTAGTCGGAGGGGCCTCCACACTAACACAATACAACATATGAGAGAAAATCATGGCATGCATATAAAGCTGTGCTGTTTTGATTGGTATATGGTGTCTAATTAGTTTGAAGCAATTTAGATTGGTTTTTATTGTTTTTGATATCTTTTTTTTTTTTTTTTACATGTTTGTCAAATTTGAGTCTGGAATCCTCACACATTGCTTTCTTGAATGTAAATAGGAAGCAAACCAACTAAAAGCTAACTTGGAAAAATGTATTTTGACAACTTCAACAGCAAGGATGTCGTGGGTGGCAGTGTCAAACGCTTTCTTTAGGTCAAGAAACACTGCACCCACGACATTACCCCCATCCACAAAACACTTCAGATTTTCAACAAAAAAGCAAGTTCCTGTTTCTGTTGAGTGTTTATGTCTAAACCCAAACGCTCAGGATATAAAAGTTGGTTTGACTCTAAATAGTCAACTAGTTGTTCTGTCACAACTTTTTCTAAAGGAGCAGTGTGTTGATCTATCAGAGTTCAGACACTTTACAGAATCATTTTCCAGTCTGAATGCACAGTCAGCGTTACTGCTTTCCCTTCCAGATTGACTGAAGTCCTGAAGATGAGTGTTTGTGTGGACAAAGACAACGATGGAACAGAGTCAACAGGATCCATCTGTCCGTCCATGAAGAGTGACAGGTCAAAAGTAGAACCTCTAAAGTTCAGTCCTGGACCTGGACCCTCAGAGTCACAGTAAGAGACCTGCTACAAACCTGTGAACCTCCAAACTGTCTCTGTAACAGAGTTTAGTTTAGTGTGTTGAGCTGCTGCAGTAAACTTCACTCGAATTGGAAAAAATGTCTCCCTGGTTCTTCTACCATATCAGTGTGTTGATACTGACTTGTTTGTTGTGATATGATCGAAGGTCATATTAGTCCTGCAGCTGATGGTGGTTACAGATTAACAGAGGTCAGTAGTGGTGAAAGGGAGAAAAAGCCACATAGAAAGGAGCAGTGTGTTGATCTATCAGAGTTCAGACACTTTACAGAATCATTTTCCAGTCTGAATGATGACCATCACTATGCACAGTGTCACTGGTTTCCCTTCCAGATTGACTGAAGTCCTGAAGATGAGAGGTTGTGTGGACAAAGACGAGGATGGAACAGATTCAACAGGATCCATCTGTCCATCCATGAAGAGTGACAGGTCAAAAATAGAACCTCTAAGCTTCAGTCCTGGACCTGGACCCTCAGAGTCACAGTAAGAGGCCTGCTTCAAACCTGTGAACCTCCAAACTGTCTCTGTAACAGAGTTTAGTTTAGTGTGCTAAATTGCTGCAGCAAACTTAACTAGAATAGGAAATAATTTCTCCCTGGTTCTTCTGCCATATCAGTGTGTTGATACTGACTTTGTTGTGATATGTGATCAAAAGTCAATATCAGAGTTCCGACACCTTACAGAATCATTTTCCAGTCTGAATGATGACCTTCACCGTGCACAGAAACTACAGTAAGCAGCTGTTTCACTATGTGACTGAGCTTCTTAAATAAGAAACTGTATATGAGAGACTCTGTCTTCAGTATGAGCTGAGAGCTTCAGACAGAGGGGGAAGAGCTGAGGGACAGACTGACACTTGATTTGAGTTCAAAAACAAACATGAAAGTTTCTTTAGAGACATACCAGACAATCTCTACCATCACTCAGTACAGAATCAAGGTCAAAAACATGATCAATGTCAGATGACACAGAACAGTTTTTTTTTTTTACTGAAACCATACCAAGGCATGGCCTACTGGTATTTCTATTTATTATTAATTGCCAGGGCAAAAGCTCTTCTATCTCTACAAATTTCCGCTCTGCATCTTGTGCTGCTGTGGGCAGAACCACTGAAACATTCCTGCCGGAAAATGCCGACGATACTTCACAGCTGTCTGTGCGTCAACAGCATGAGCACTGGTGGGTGGATAAATATCCACAATTGCGCCTGCTGCCCGCTGATCAAAGGGTAAGTGTAGCCTACAGCAGTACCTTAAATCCCGCCCGTTAGCGGGCCGGTACCGGGGGGGGGTCAGATGACGTGAGGCAGAAGACAAGTGCTGCGTCACCGGCAGTGGCACCTCCCGCTGCAAAGAAAGCACGCTGCCTTTTTTTTTTTTCGGGCCGGGCCGGGTTCGAGTAGATAATTAATGCTGGTGTGTCGGGCTCCGTCGGGTCCGGGGTTAATAACCTGCGGGTCGGGTCGGGTTGTAATTTTCAGGCCTGTTGAGAACTCCAGCCTGAGTAGCCCACCTGAGCTCTCTATTAATCCATCGGATCAAATTTCATTCTGTCTTTGCGGCCATCCAGCTCTCTGTCCACACTCTCTCAATGGTGGAATCGATTACCATGCGCAAAACCCAAATTTAATACTCCGGTTTGCACGTGCTGTCATTTAGCAGGTTATTTGTGCGTACCAAACACACAATATTTTACCAGAAGCATGCAATTTAGCATCCCTTATCTGGGATTTTAATAAATCAGGTCCTGAGAGTCTAATGAACTCTTTCATGCAGGTTGTTGGAGAGCATTAACTGTGAGCATTAAAATATCCCAGTAAAAGGACAAACAGAGCACAGACATGGACCTATGACTGTGACATGTTAGTGATACAGAAATGTCTTCACAGAGAGAAGAGGAGTGGTGTCTCTGTGGACAAGCAGCTGTCCTGCTGTGGTCTCTGTCAGGACGTCCTGAAGGATCCAGTCTCCACCAGCTGTGGACACTGGTTCTGCAGACAGTGCTTCACTTCAGACTGGGACCAATCTGGTTCTTCAGGACCCCCCTCCTGTCCCCAGTGTGGACAAAGACCCAGAAGAAGAGGTGGACATCAGGCAGCCAATCAGAGCAGCTGTGTACAAAGTGAGACTGAACATCTGTCTGCTGATGTGGTCATTTGTGAAACCAGGACCTGTTGTTTTCTACAGGGTCATTGTTCCATCACACAGCACTGACATTTAAGATGATGAGTCAAACCTTCTTTGTTGTCTGTAGTTTTTCTGTAGCTGATAAAAATCAGATTGTCAGACTGTCTTCAGTCTGACTCTGTCTCTTCTCTCTCAGCAGATCGTGGTCTGCAGGAGATTTTAGATCAACATAAGATCAGTCTGAGGAGCAGATGTGAACGAGTGACTGAAGGAACTGAGGGAAAAGGAAGCAGAACAGGAAGTGGAAACCTCCTCAACAGGATCTACACTGAGCTCTACATCACAGAGGGACAGAGTGAAGAGGTCAATACCCAACATGAGGTGAGACAGCTGGAGACAACGTCCAAGAAGAAGACCCTCCATGACACTCCAATCAAGTGCAACGACATCTTTAAAGACTTACCTGTCCAACAGAGAGACAACATCTTTGTTAAACTGATACGAAGGTTATCTAAATATTTACATCTTCAACAAAAATATGTCTCTACGGTCTCACCTGTCCAACAGAGACCAATCAGAGTGGTTCTGACAAACGGCATTGCTGGCATTGGAAAAACCTTCTGGGTACAGAAGTTCACTCTGGACTGGGTCGAGGGCTTGGAGAACCAAGACGTCAGTCTGCTGGTTCTGCTTTCGTTCAGGGAGCTGAACCTGATCAGAGATCAGCAGTACAGTCTTCTCAGGCTGCTCCATGTTTTCCATCCAACATTAGAGAAGGTCACAGCAGAGCAGCTGGCTGTCTGTAAACTTCTCTTCATCTTTGACGGCCTGGATGAAAGCCGACTGTCACTGGACTTCAACAACAGGGAGGTTGTGTCTGATGTCACACAGACGTCATCAGTCAACGTGCTGCTGACAAACCTCATCCAGGGGAATCTGCTTCCCTCGGCTCTGGTCTGGATCACCTCCAGACCTGCAGCAGCCAATCAGATCCCTCCTACATGTGTTGACAGGGTAACAGAGGTCCAAGGCTTCAATGATGCCCAGATAGAGGAATACTTCAGGAGGAGATCCAGTGATGAAGATCTGTCCAGAAGAATCATCTCACACATCAAGACGTCCAGGACCCTCCACATCATGTGTCAAGTCCCAGTCTTCTGCTGGATCACTGCTACAGTTCTGGAGCACATGTTGGCCACAGACCAGAGAGGAGAGCTGCCCAAGACCACGACGGACCTGTTCTCACACTTCCTGCTGGTCCAGACAAAGAGGAAGAAGAACAAGTACGGTGAAGGACATGAGACGAGTCCACAGGAGCTGATGGAGGCCGACAGGGAAGTTCTTCTGAAGCTGGGGAGGCTGGCGTTTGAACAGCTGGAGGAAGGAAACATTATGTTCTATCAAGAAGACATGAAGCAGTGTGGTCTGGATGTCACAGATACCTTGGTGAACTCAGGACTCTGCACTCAGATCTTCAAAAGAGAGTGTGTGATCCTCCAGAAAACAGTCTACTGCTTTGTTCATCTGAGTGTTCAGGAGTTTCTGGCTGCAGTCTACATGTTCCACTGTTTTACCAACAGGAACACAGAGGTCCTGGAGAAGTTCCTGGGAAAACAACATGATGACTCAACCCTGGATGACTCACTGGAAGAACAAGATGTTGATTTAACGATGGATAACTTCTTGCAGAGAGCGATGAAGAAATCCCTCAGGAGTAAAAATGGTCACCTGGACCTGTTTGTTCGCTTCCTTCATGGCCTCTCTCTGGAGTCCAACCAGAGGCTGTTAGGAGGTCTGCTGGGTCAGACAGACAACAGTCCAGAAAGCATCCAGAGAGCCATCAACAACCTGAAGGAGATGAACAGTGATGAAATCTCTCCTGACAGAAGCATCAACATCTTCCACTGTCTGACGGAGATGAAGGACCAGTCAGTTCATCAGGAGATCCAACAGTTCCTTAAGTCAGAGAATAGATCAGAGAAGGAACTCTCTGAGATCCAGTGTTCAGCTTTGGCCTACATGCTGCAGATGTCAGAGCAGGTTCTGGACGAGTTGGACCTGGAGAATTACAAAGCATCAGATCAAGGACGACTGAGACTGATCCTAGCTGTGAGGAACTGCAGGAAGGCTCTGTGAGTCCAGACATTATCATTACAATTAGTGGGATGGATGGATGGATGGATGGATGGATGGATGGATGGATGGATGGATGGATGGATGGATGGATGGATGGATGGATGGATGGATGGATGGATGGATGGATGGATGGATGGATGGATGGATGGATAGATAGATAGATAGATAGATAGATAGATAGATAGATAGATAGATAGATAGATAGATAGATAGATAGATAGATAGATAGATAGATAGATAGATAGAGACGTGCACAGTCTGATAAATGTCCTCAGGTGATGTCACCTGAGTCAGTGTGGGCGGAGTATGAATAGAAGTTGAATTTGGAGGGGACTGGTCATTTACAACCCAAAAGTGGTCGGTCATTGCAAACAACTTTAAAGGTGTTACCAAAGCAACGAGATTTAAGATTAAACTCCTGCAATTTGAGCACCTCACATGTTGGGAGGGGCATCATCTGACAGATTGAGCCCCTCTGTCAGACTCAACTGTACCAATAACAAAGGTTAAATTGGCCTGGCGCTGATACACCATCATATCACACTGATATTTTTGATCTCTTTGTAAATCAGGGTCAGGTCTGCAGGACCAAGCCTTAAGGATTATCCCAGTGAGAGAAGATGAGCTAAACCATCACATCATCATGTCACACCATATGCACCAACTGTATTTTAACTACTATTTAAATCAGATTGTTATTTTCTGTTATCACAGACTACGTTACTGTAGACTCTCAGACACTCACTGTGAAGTTGTGGCCTCAGCTCTGAAGTCCAACCCCTCCCACCTGACACATCTGGACCTGAGCTACAATGACCTGCAGGATTCAGGAGTGAAGGTTCTGTGTGCTGGACTGGAGAGTCCAAACTGTAAACTGAAGACTCTGAAGTAAGTTTGTCTGTTGTAGCTTTTTGTCTGTACTCAGTTCAAAAGTTTCACTTTATTAGTTTAGAATTTAGAATTTCAACAAAGAGCTGGAGAAGAGAAAGAACTCAGTGTTATTATTATTACAAGAAGAAGGTTAGACCAGTCATAGTGTTTGTGATGGACAAAAGTTATATCGTTTTAAAATCTATATTTTTATCTCCTTGATGATGATCAAACTCACAGATATTCTGCTACTGATATGGACATGACAGAAGCTGCAACTGATTGATTATCAAGGATTTTATCTTTACGTTTTATTCTTTATTCAGATTGATGGACTGCAGTTCGTCTAAGATCAGCTGTTCTTCTTTGGGCTCAGCTCTGAAGTCCAACCCCTCCCACCTGAGACACCTGGACCTGACTATCAACAACCTGCAGGATTCAGGAGTGAAGGGTCTGAGTGGTTTTCTGGAGAGTCCAGACTGTAGACTGGAGACTCTGAGGTCAGACTCTGTTTTATTTCTGTGCTCAGATGAATGTGATGTGAAAGTTGTGTTGACACTGAGCTGCAGACATGAGGCTGATATTATAGGCTACTGATCCATACTGAGGGTCGTCATGGTGACATCTGTTTTCTTCTTCAGTGGTTTTAGTCCAGTCTCTCTTCACATTTCACCTCCACTACAGAAACACATGTAATGTGTCAGACAATAACTGATCTATAATCAATAGTTTGTGGCTCCTCCTCTTTCCCGAGGCTCTGTGATGTTTGTAGTGAAACATTAGTCTATAAATAGACTAATATAAGTCAACATGTCATAATAAAAAGTTATGTGTGTGCTGGTTTCTGCTCTTTGAAGAAGTTGTAGCAGGTTCAATGTATGAAGTCAGTCAGCAGGTTTTTCTGTCTCTGATACCCCTTTCCCACTGGCCAAAAAACCCGTTTAAACCCGCTAACAATCGGCTTTTGGTGGCAGTGGGAAAGGCGCACCGAGCCGCGTTGACCCGCGTCGACGCGGGTCAAACGACTCGGCAAGCGACGCGGGTTAAAATCGCCTTTAATCGGCTCGGCTCCGAACGGCTTGCAGTGGGAACGCCAGACCCGCGTCAACCCGCTAATTTACGTGATGATACTGAACGTTACGTGACGCTACGTCATCGCGCCGGTCGCGTCTCATATCACGTACCAAAACAAAGCTCTGCTCCGCTCTGCTCTCATCCGAGACTGGGATCAAAAGATCAGAGAACACTGACCAAAAACGATAGAAAAAAAGAAAAGAAAAGAAGCGACAGTCTGTTTAACTAACGTGTTGTGCCGCGGACGTCCGTCATCCGGCCGCAGCAGACTCTCTGTCCTCCGCGGTCCTGGTGCTCCAAGTCAGCCAGCCAGAGAGTCTGCCTCGGCGGACGGACACTCCGCGGCGGGCGGCTGTGGCATGGCTGTGTGTGTCTCTTGCACCGCGGATGAGAGCGGGGCGATTGGTTTATGCTCTGTCTGATCCCTCAGCGGGGGGTCAGACTCGGCTCATTTTGGTCAATGGGAAAGGGGCCAAATGCCGATTGTTAGCGGGTCGACCCGCATTTAAAAAACCCGCGTCAACCCGCTAATTTTAGTGGGAAAACGGCTTGAGCTTCATGGAACATGTGTTTCTATACGTTTGTTGTCATGTCAACAGAGTTCAGTCTCACGTTTGTTGTCTTTGAAAACTTGAGCATAGTCAGTAAATCTCTGATCAATGTGGCTGCTGAACATGAGTTTGTATACAGTAGATGCATTTACAGGTGGAGTTGACAGGTGAAGAGACGCAGTCACTACGTCTGTGTTGAAGCAGCAGCGGCTTGTCATGAATATTAATCAGCTGTTTTCTCTCTATGTGAATATTTAACCTGCTTCCTGTTGCTTCAGCTGTTTGGCTTTCATTTTCTAAACTTGTTCTTTCTGAACCCTCCTCAGTTCTGTACAGATATTGAAACACTGAACGCTATCAACAAGGGGCTTTGTCCTCAACTCACTGCTTTTATTCTTTATTCAGGTTAGAGCACTGCAGTTTGTCAGAGATCAGCTGTTCTTCTCTGGCCTCAGCTCTGAAGTCCAACCCCTCCCACCTGAGAGAACTGGACCTGAGCAACAACAACCTACAGGATTCAGGAGTGAAGAATCTGAGTGCTTTTCTGGAGAGTCCAGACTGTAGACTGGAGACTCTGAGGTCAGACTCTGTTTGTTGGTAAATGTGGCTGCTCAACATGAGTTTGTATAGATGCATTTACAGGTGGAGTTGACAGGTGAAGCGGCGGAGTCACTGCGTCTGTGTTGAAGCAGCAGCAGCTTCTCATGAATATTAATGAGCAGTTTTCTCTCTATGTGACTGTTTAACCTGCTTCCTGTTGCTTCAGCTGTTTGACTTTCATTTTCTAAACATGTTCTTTCTGAAGCTTCTTCAGCTCTGAACAGATGATGAGACACTGAACGATGTCAACAAGGAGCTTTGTCCTCAACTCACTGTTTTTATTCTTTATTCAGATTGAGGAGCTGCAGTTTGTCAGAGATCAGCTGTTCTTCCTTGGCCTCGGCTGTAAAGTCCAACCCCTCCCACCTGAGAGAACTGGAGCTGAGTGACAACAAGTTGAAGGATTCAGACTTGAAGGATCTGTGTGATCTTAAGAAGAGTCCAGACTGTAGACTGGAGACCCTGAGGTCAGTTAAGTCTATAGCTGTTTCCCTCCAAATCAATCAACTGTGAAAAAGTGTTTATGGGCAGTTTAAAGGTTGAATATGGAGAATGAGCAGAATACCACTCTATTGTGAAAAAAGATGGGGTGGGGTGAGTGCTTCAAAGGCCGAAGAAAAAAAAGTGAAAAATGGAATAACTCAAGGTGCTCTTCAAGGAGAATGGTGAAATGAATTACAAAAGAAAACTACCTGTCTGAGAATGGCTGGTATCTGGTGCAGTCAAAAGGAGAGATCCTGAGGCACTCTTCGGTGAAGCAGATATGTTTTAATTAATCAAGGAGGACCCAACGCTGTCTTCATCAGGGATGTATGATGAAGACAGCGTTGAAACACGTTGGGTCCTCTTTGATTAATTAATTAAAACATCTCTGCTTCACTGAAGAGTCTGTTCTGGTGTTAGGAACCAGGAGGTATGAGCCAGACGTCCTTGTTCACTCATAACAGATTAACTTGTTGTAGGATAAAGTTATTCTGGAATACATTTGTTTTATTTTTCTTGCCTGTGTGTGTGTGTGTGTGTGTGTAGGTGGGGGTGGGAAGTGGAGGTGACTCCCAGCTCTGCAGTCTGAACTCATCTGAGGACAGCTCCACTGTGGACTTAAAGCTCATAAAGATGTTCTGAAGTTCACCTGTGAATTTTATGTTCTCCTTCCCTGCCTGAGGGGGGTGCTGTCCTCTGCCCCGTTTCCACTGGACCTTTTTTTCTTGATTGGAGAGGAGTCTGATGTCATGATGGGAGAAGCAGCCTGATTCACCTGCTGCTGGGAACAGTTCAACGAGCTCTCACCACCAAACTTTGATTTGAAGCTTTTACTGTGAAAGTTTAGTTGGTCCAGATTGTTGAAGAAGCTCATCAATATTTTCCAACGTGAGACTGAACTCAAGTCAAAATGTCAACTATGGCAAAAAAGAACAAACGAAAAACTATGACAAGTTCCATGAAGAGTTTCCTCCTTTTTAATCTCTGTAAAGACCTTTGCAATGTACTCCTATGAAATGTGCTCGTGTTGGATTCCATTAACTGATCGTATTATAGACTTTTGAATAGCAGGTGAATAATTTATGGGAATATTTTTATGTCAGTGGTGTCACATTTTTATTAAGAACTATGCTTTCTATGTTTTTGATGTCGGGTGTTTGATGCCTCGTATTATGGGCTGGGACACTATTTGTATTGTTGCTGAATTGGTGCTGTTCTGAGCATTATTTGTGGCTATGAGTGTCTTTTTTGATGGCGGCTGGCTCTTGGAAATACAGACTGCGGTGTTTTGCTAATATGCAGTCTTTGCTTGAACTGAAAATCACACATTAATGACACAATGTTGAAAATATAATATATATAATATAATGTAACAAAGCTCTGTTCCACAAAGTAAAGGAAAAGGATAAAGTCAATAATAAAGCTTTGTACATTTTCTATAAGTCAATGATGGTTGCATATCTGACTCACTGTGTTGAAGTTTGGGAAACAGCAGTCTGCAGTCCACATTATTGATTTTCCAGCAGCACAATCATCTTCCTTGTTTACAGCTTTCTGATCACACGGTGGCTCTGCATGAATGGAACATAATAATTAGGAATAATAAATATCTTAATATTTTGCTCACATCACAGCAGTATAAACATCAAGATACATCACATTCTGCGCAAAGCAACACAAAACAGTCAAAACAAAGAAACATGAATCAACAGGCTCATGTGAAGCTCCATCAATCTATCAGCTTCAAATCGCATCACCATGCTGCCCCCTGCTGACTGCTGAACATGTCTGCAGGATAGTAACAGAAATCAGAAAACCTTTATTGTCCCCTGCACATAGCAGTGGACATTTTTCTTAGACGTGTGCATATGTGCGCATAAAAGAAACATAAAAACAAACAAGAAGATAGAAGAATAGAAAATATCACTGCCCGACTTTGGTTACACTCAGATATTAAAGTAACAGGATAAGGCTAATGTTAGCTTACTGATGTTCAACAACCTACACAATCATGGACTTAAATCTTCAGTAATGTTTTAATACCGCCGTGCTTTTCAATGGGAAAAATCTCAGCAGCTCTTCTACCACTGCTGTGTTCTAGCTCACTATTTATACATCTGTACAGGTATGATACCATGAGTTGATCAGCAGATGGCGTCATTCTACCTGTATCAAGTCACTTCTATAATCTCTTTGTCATCGATGGACGTTGAACCTCTCCCTGTTCTGCAGGCTGAAGCCAGATATACTCATTTTGAACTCACTGAACACTTTCACTGGCTCCTCCTTCTACTTTACAGTTACAGAAAAAATCACTTGACTCTGTGAGTGAGTGTTGTTCACTTACAAGTTGTTTAAACTACATTTGATTTCCTTGTTTATTATTGAAAATGACCACAAACGTGCTTTTAATTTCATCAACTATTTCCCCAACTTCATATAATGTTGATGATCACTGTGACAGAGAGAAGGGAATGTAACAAATAAGCAGAAATCATTTAGGGTCATGATAACAGTTTACTATAAATCCAGATTTATTGATAGAAGTTCATCTTACCTCATCACTGTTTCTTGCTGTAAACGGTGGTGCAACTCTCAGTAGAGATCGGTAGAAAGTGAGAGGACTCAACGACGTTGTTCAGCTCCGAAATGTGAAATAGACATGTGATGATGTTAACGTCAATTATCAACGGTTAAATTTGTCGCTGACTAATTTTGTCATCGGATTTTCTCGACAAATCGCTGTAGGTTACTCCTACAATCCAGATTTATTTATAAATTGCTGAACTTACCTCATCACTGTCCAAACAACACTAGAAAATCTGGACCACAGAAAACACACATTCCTATCAAACAGTACTCAGTAACAGGTTCTCTGTATGATAACAGACAAGTGCAAATGCTTTATCCCTTGGTCTTGAAATATAACTTTAAATTATCACTTTTGAGGCAGAACTTACTGTTCTACATCATTCAAACTAATTAATTATACCGGACGAGGTATTACTTGCCCTTTTAATTCAAAGAGTCCTTTCTCAGTCCATGAAAATAAGAACGTCAAATGGGCATTAAAATGTAAAATAGACAAAGAAATTGATCTGTATGGAGCACTATTCATATTCATTTCTATACTGTGTAGAGGGGTTGTTTGTGTATGTGTTTACCTGGAAGAATCAAACAGGTTGCTGAGATGGCGAACAGCAGCTTTCTTCTTCTATGGTCTCCAGGAAACATCAGCAGTGTCTCACACCATCAATCCATCCACTAGCAGGGAAACATCATTATCAGCTGAGATGAGGTGAGTGAGGTCCAGACTAGAGCATGGACGAGCAACACACACCTGTTGACTCTGCTGCAGCTAAACCCATCAGATGAACTTTAAACTCACTCATTAACCACAATACACTTCTAATTTAACACAAGTTTAGCACACAATTAAACACATTACCCAGTGAAATGATGAGTAAAACTACACCACGCAACAACAACACTGTATAACACTACAACACAATAAACACAATAAAAAAATCCACCTAGAATGGTGGCTAATTAGCGATTAGCTTCACTCGCCGTTAGCATGCTAATAACATTAATTTGCTCATTAAAACTTAACCGTTAATTATTATAACACTGTATCACAATACAGACGACAACACACACTGAAGATCTAGAGCTCACCTGGCAGGGAAACATCACGTTATCAAGAGAAACTAGAAAAAGATAGCATTTCCTGCAGAAAATGCGTGTGAATGCTGAAAGCAGCTGAACGCTGTTGCTGAAGCAATGCTGAATGAGCTGAAGAAATTGTTGAATCAATGCTAAATTAGTTGACGAAACTGCTAAAGCAATGTTGAAAAGACTAATGCTAGAGTAGAGTAGAGAGTAGATGAATACTTTATTCATCCCTAGGAGGGAAAAAGCTGAAACATATAACTTGTAGTGTGAGATGAATGCCTTTTTAAAGGAAAAAAGCAGTAGAAATGCTAAAGGGAGAAGAAAACATTGAAATTCTGCATGTTTAAATGTAATGGTTAAATAGTTGAAATCTGTAGCTAACCTGACAGGAAGGACAACTGATGAACCAGCACTAACATAGCTGAAGCAATGGCTGAGAATATATTTAAAAGTAGAAGATGTGAGACTTTGTATGAAATGGCTGGAAATTACTTGAATTGTCAAAGAAGAGTTTGAAAAATTCCTGAATTAGGAAAAAAGTTAATGCCTACTGAAATACATTGTAAACTGACAGCAGAAGAACATTGTTGAAGAATATAGATCATTAGCATTAGCTGAGAAGTAGAACATGTAAACAGCGGGTTTAATGGTGTGAAATGGTTGAGAAGAGCCTCAGTAGTTTAGGATACGTGTAAAACAATGTGTTCAACATGACCAAAATGGGGAAATGTGTATTTTCAGTTTAAATAGCTAAAGAACAAAATTAACAGCAACGAGTCCATTAACTACAACAGGAAGGTAGAGAGGTACATACAAAACAGTCAGACAACTGTAGGAAAAGTGTGTGTGTGTGTGTGTGTGTGTGTGTGTGTGTGTGTGTATGTGAGAGAGTGAGGAAGATATACAAAAGTGTGTGTGTGTGTGTGAGTGAGGAAGATATACAAAAAGTTCTGACCTGACAACTGTATGAAATGTGTGTGTGTTGGACGTGTGTGTCTGTTTGTGTATGGTTAGTGTGTGTCCATTTGTGTGTGTGTTTGTTGTGTGTGCATGTGTGTCTGTTTGTGTGTAATTGTGTAAATTGTGTATGTGTTTGGTAAGTGGTTGTATGTTTGTTGGGTGTGTGTGTGTGTGTGTGTGTTTGTGTGTGTGTGTGGTAGTTAGTGTGTGTCCATTTGTGTGTGTGTGTTGGATGTGTATGCATGGTGAGTGTGTGTCCATTTGTGTGTGTGTGTGTGTGTGTGTGTGTGTGTGTGTGTGTGTTGGATGTGTGTGTATGGTGAGTGTGTGTCCATTTGTGTGTGTGTGTGTATGTGTTTGGTAAGTGGTTGTATGTTTGTTTGTTGGGTGTGTGTGTGTGTGTGTGTGTGTGTGTGTGTTTGTGTGTGTGTGTGTGGTAGTTAGTGTGTGTCCATTTGTGTGTGTGTGTGTTGGATGTGTGTGTATGGTGAGTGTGTGTCCATTTGTGTGTGTGTGTGTGTGTCCATTTGTGTGTGTGTGTGTGTGTGTGTGTGTTGGATGTGTGTGTATGGTGTGTGTGTGTGTGTGTGTGTAATAGTTAGTGTGTGTCCATTTGTGTGTGTGTGTTGGATGTGTATGCATGGTGAGTGTGTGTCCATTTGTGTGTGTGTGTGTGTGTGTGTGTTGGATGTGTGTGTATGGTGAGTGTGTGTCCATTTGTGTGTGTGTGTCCATTTGTGTGTGTGTGTGTGTTGGATGTGTGTGTGTGTGTGTGTGTGGTAGTTAGTGTGTGTCCATTTGTGTGTGTGTGTTTGTGTGTGTATGACCGACAGACAGTCAAACAGAGAGAATGTGTGTGCGTTGCCATGGTGACGTTGCCATGGTGAGGTTACCATGGTGAGGTTGCCATGTTGAGGTTACCATGTAACTGGTGGCTGGTGGCTTTAAGGTATGGTGGCAGCTTTAACCATAGGCTTTAACTGCTCTGTGACACCCTCAAACAGATCTAATGTACGACAAATCTGTACTTAGTACGAGCAAAAGGTTTACATTTTCCGAACCATAAGACCTTGCTGAACGCGTCCGTGTCACTTTGGTGTTTCTAGAGTAAAAATTGTTGATTGTGTCGCAGGTTGGAAACTTTGGGACGTTTAGAAAATCAGCGACTACTTTTGAATGGGAGTCAATGAGAGGAGAGAGGGAAATGGCTGCACTCGGAGGCTCCCAGTTTAAATTGTGTTTGTCTCTCTGGTTTTTTGAGCACATGAAGAGATCGAGGATGAGCTTGTCTACAAGCATGCCCGAAATTATGTGTGTAGAGTGTAATCTGTGGCCGTGCTGGCAGGATAGAGAGAAAAATGTGAGAGAATTTTTAGACCCTCTGTCACTCTACCAACTGCCAACGTCCGAACATTCCGTCCCATTGACTTTCATGTTAAATCTGAATTTTGTCAGAAATTTTAATGATTTTAAAACTATACATATATCTGAAACTGTTGAAGATATCAATAAGCTGAGATATAGCTGAATAGTTGAAAGGTTTGTGAACAGTTTAAAAGTTGAATGAAGTCTGTAGCTGAAAGTATGCTGAAGCTATTAGAGGCTGAATGAAGCAGAAGATTTGAAGAGTTTGAAGACTGTTTCAATTCATTTCCTATGAGAGAAAAATTGCAGAAAAAGTTAAATATTTTAAAAAGTATAAATAGTATGAAAGAGAAAAATAATAGCAATATTGTCCTGAAAAAGCTGCACGTTTTGATATATGAATTGTTGAAATAGCACAAAGTATGAAGGAGCAGAAAACTGCTGAAAAAGGGTGGAAGAAGTAAGAACTAGAAAAAGATAGCATTTCCTGCAGAAAATGCGTGTGAATGCTGAAAGCAGCTGAACGCTGTTGCTGAAGCAATGCTGAATGAGCTGAAGAAATTGTTGAATCAATGCTAAATTAGTTGACGAAACTGCTAAAGCAATGTTGAAAAGACTAATGCTAGAGTAGAGTAGAGTAGAGTAGAGTAGAGTATAGTAGAGAGTAGAGGAATACTTTATTCATCCCTAGGAGGAAAAAAGCTGAAACATATAACTTGTAGTGTGAGATGAATGCCTTTTTAAAGGTAAAAAGCAGTAGAAATGCTAAAGGGAGAAGAAAACATTGAAATTCTGCATGTTTAAATGTAATGGTTAAATAGTTGAAATCTGCAGCTAACCTGACAGGAAGGACAACTGATGAACCAGCACTAACATAGCTGAAGCAATGGCTGAGAATATATTTAAAAGTAGAAGATGTGAGACTTTGTATGAAATGGCTGGAAATTACTTGAATTGTCAAAGAAGAGTTTGAAAAATTCCTGAATTAGGAAAAAAGTTAATGCCTACTGAAATACATTGTAAACTGACAGCAGAAGAACATTGTTGAAGAATATAGATGGAGCATTAGCTGAGGAGTAGAACATGTAAACAGCGGGTTTAATGGTGTGAAATGGTTGAGAAGAGCCTCAGTAGTTTAGGATACGTGTAAAACAATGTGTTCAACATGACCAAAATGGGGAAATGTGTATTTTCAGTTTAAATAGCTAAAGAACAAAATTAACAGCAACGAGTCCATTAACTACAACAGGAAGATAGAGAGGTACATACAAAACAGTCAGACAACTGTAGGAAAAGTGTGTGTGTGTGTGTGTGTGTGTGTGTGTGTGTGTGTGTGTGTGTGTGTGTGTGTGTGTGTGTGTGTGTGTGTGTGTGTGTGACACTGACAGACTGAGAGAGAATGTGTGCGATAGATATGAATTGTTGAAATAGCACAAAGTATGAAGGAGGAGTTAGATCCTGAAAAAGAGCGGAAGAAGTAAGAATAATGATAGATAGATAGATAGATAGATAGATAGATAGATAGATAGATAGATAGATAGATAGATAGATAGATAGATAGATAGATAGATAGATAGATAGATAGATAGATAGATAGATGGACAAAGAGAGAGAGAGAGACAGATAGAGAGGGTGACAGAGGGAGAAAGAGAGGCAGAGAGTGAAACACACACACACACACACACACACACACACACACACAGGTAGATAGATAGACAGACAGATAGATAAATAGACAAACAGACAGATAGATAGATAGATATAGAGAGAAGGAGAGAGGGAGAGAGAGGGAGGGAGAAGAGAAGGAGAGGGAAGGATAGAGAGAGGGAGGAAGGGAGGGAGAGAGGGAGGGAAGGATAGAAGGAGGGAGACAGAAGAGAGATAGGGAAGGATAGAGAGAGGGAGGAAGGGAGGGAGAGAGGGAAGGAGGGAGACAGAAGAGAGAGAGGGAAGGATAGAGAGAGGGAGGAAGGGAGGGAGAGAGGGAAGGAGGGAGACAGAAGAGAGAGAGGGAGGAAGGGAGGGATTATAATTATTATTATTATTGTTTAGAAGTATATAGTATTGAATAATATCATTCCAGACAGACAGACAGACCCAGAGAGAACAAGAGAGAGAGACAAATAGAGAGGGTGACACAGAGAGAGAGAAAGAGAGAGAGAGATAGATAGATAGACAGACAGACAGACAGACAGACAGACGGACAAAGAGAGAGAGACAGATAGAGAGGGTGACACACACCCATAGATAGATAGATAGATAGATAGATAGATAGATAGATAGAGAGAGAGAGAGAGAGAGAGAGAGAGAGAGAGAGAGTCAGACAGACCATGCCACAGCATGGTGGCAGCTTTAACCATAGGCTTTAACTGCTCTGTGACACCCTCAAACAGATCTAATGTACGACAAATCTGTACTTAGTACGAGCAAAAGGTTTACATTTTCCGAACCATAAGACCTTGCTGAACGCGTCCGTGTCACTTTGGTGTTTCTAGAGTAAAAATTGTTGATTGTGTCGCAGGTTGGAAACTTTGGGACGTTTAGAAAATCAGCGCCTACTTTTGAATGGGAGTCAATGAGAGGAAGGGAGGGAAGTGGCCGCACTCGGAGGCTCCCAGTTCAAATTGTGTTCGTCTCTCTGGTTTTTTGAGCACATGAAGAGATCAAGGATGAGCTTGTCTACAAGCATGCCCGAAATTATGTGTGTAGAGTGTAATCTGTGGCCGTACTGACAGGATAGAGAGAAAAATGTGAGAGGATTTTTAGACCCTCTGTCACTCTGCCAACTGCCAACGTCCGAACATTCCGTCCCATTGACTTTCATGTTAAATCTGAATTTTGTCAGAAATTTTAATGATTTTAAAACTATACATATATCTGAAACTGTTGAAGATATCAATAAGCTGAGATATAGCTGAATAGTTGAAAGGTTTGTGAACAGTTTAAAAGTTGAATGAAGTCTGTAGCTGAAAGTATGCTGAAGCTATTAGAGGCTGAATGAAGCAGAAGATTTGAAGAGTTTGAAGACTGTTTCAATGTATTTCCTATGAGAGAAAAATTGCACAAAAAGTTAAATATTTTAAAAAGTATAAATAGTATGAAAGAGAAAAATAATAGCAATATTGTCCTGAAAAAGCTGCACGTTTTGATATATGAATTGTTGAAATAGCACAAAGTATGAAGGAGCAGAAAACTGCTGAAAAAGGGTGAAAGAAGTAAGAATAATAATAACTAGAAAAAGATAGCATTTCCTGCAGAAAATGCGTGTGAATGCTGAAAGCAGCTGAACGCTGTTGCTGAAGCAATGCTGAATGAGCTGAAGAAATTGTTGAATCAATGCTAAATTAGTTGACGAAACTGCTAAAGCAATGTTGAAAAGACTAATGCTAGAGTAGAGTAGAGAGTAGATGAATACTTTATTCATCCCTAGGAGGGAAAAAGCTGAAACATATAACTTGTAGTGTGAGATGAATGCCTTTTTAAAGGTAAAAAGCAGTAGAAATGCTAAAGGGAGAAGAAAACATTGAAATTCTGCATGTTTAAATGTAATGGTTAAATAGTTGAAATCTGTAGCTAACCTGACAGGAAGGACAACTGATGAACCAGCACTAACATAGCTGAAGCAATGGCTGAGAATATATTTAAAAGTAGAAGATGTGAGACTTTGTATGAAATGGCTGGAAATTACTTGAATTGTCAAAGAAGAGTTTGAAAAATTCCTGAATTAGGAAAAAAGTTAATGCCTACTGAAATACATTGTAAACTGACAGCAGAAGAACATTGTTGAAGAATATAGATGGAGCATTAGCTGAGGAGTAGAACATGTAAACAGCGGGTTTAATGGTGTGAAATGGTTGAGAAGAGCCTCAGTAGTTTAGGATACGTGTAAAACAATGTGTTCAACATGACCAAAATGGGGAAATGTGTATTTTCAGTTTAAATAGCTAAAGAACAAAATGAGCAGCAACGAGTCCATTAACTACAACAGGAAGATAGAGAGGTACATACAAAACAGTCAGACAACTGTAGGAAAAGTGTGTGTGTGTGTGTGTGTGTGTGTGTGTGTGTGTGTGTGTGTGTGTGTGTGTGTGTGTGTGGTAGTTAGTGTGTGTGTGTGTGTGTGTGTGTGTGAGAGAGTGAGGAAGATATACAAAAGTGTGTGTGTGTGTGTGTGTGTGTGTGTGTGTGTGTGTGTGTGTGTGTGTGTGTGTGTGTGTGTGTGAGTGAGGAAGATATACAAAAAGTTCTGACCTGACAACTGTATGAAATGTGTGTGTGTTGGACGTGTGTGTCTGTTTGTGTATGGTTAGTGTGTGTCCATTTGTGTGTGTGTTTGTTGTGTGTGCATGTGTGTCTGTTTGTGTGTAATTGTGTAAATTGTGTAGGCTATGTGTTTGGTAAGTGGTTGTATGTTTGTTGGGTGTGTGTGTGTGTGTGTGTGTGTGTGTGTGTTTGTGTTTGCGTGTGTGTGTGTGTGTGTGGTAGTTAGTGTGTGTGTGTGTGTGTGTGTTGGACGTGTGTGTATGGTGAGTGTGTGTCCATTTGTGTGTGTGTGTGTGTGTGTCCATTTGTGTGTCTGTGTGTGTGTGTGTGTGTGTGTTGGATGTGTGTGTATGGTGTGTGTGTGTGTGTGTGTGTGTGTGTGTGTGTGTAGTAGTTAGTGTGTGTCCATTTGTGTGTGTTGGATGTGTATGCATGGTGAGTGTGTGTCCATTTGTGTGTGTGTTTGTGTGTGTGTGTTGGATGTGTGTGTATGGTGAGTGTGTGTCCATTTGTGTGTGTGTTGGATGTGTGTTTGTGTGTGTGTGTGGTAGTTAGTGTGTGTCCATTTGTGTGTGTGTGTGTGTGTGTGTGTGTGTGTGTGTGTGTGTATGACCGACAGACAGTCAAACAGAGAGAATGTGTGTGCGTTGCCATGGTGACGTTGCCATGGTGAGGTTACTATGGTGAGGTTGCCATGTTGAGGTTACCATGTAACTGTTGGCTGGTGGCTTTAAGGTATGGTGGCAGCTTTAACCATAGGCTTTAACTGCTCTGTGACACCCTCAAACAGATCTAATGTACGACAAATCTGTACTTAGTACGAGCAAAAGGTTTACATTTTCCGAACCATAAGACCTTGCTGAACGCGTCCATGTCACTTTGGTGTTTCTAGAGTAAAAATTGTTGATTGTGTCGCAGGTTGGAAACTTTGGGACGTTTAGAAAATCAGCGCCTACTTTTGAATGGGAGTCAATGAGAGGAGAGAGGAAACTGGCCGCACTCAGAGGCCCCGAGTTTAAATTGTGTTCGTCTCTCTGGTTTTTTGAGCACATGAAGAGATCAAGGATGAGCTTGTCTACAAACGTGGCCGAAATTATGTGTGTAGAGTGTAATCTGTGGCCGTGCTGACAGGATAGAGAGAAAAATGTGAGAGGATTTTTAGACCCTCTGTCACTCTGCCAACTGCCAACGTCCGAACATTCCGTCCCATTGACTTTCATGTTAAATCTGAATTTTGTCAGAAATTTTAATGATTTTAAAACTATACATATATCTGAAACTGTTGAAGATATCAATAAGCTGAGATATAGCTGAATAGTTGAAAGGTTTGTGAACAGTTTAAAAGTTGAATGAAGTCTGTAGCTGAAAGTATGCTGAAGCTATTAGAGGCTGAATGAAGCAGAAGATTTGAAGAGTTTGAAGACTGTTTCAATTCATTTCCTATGAGAGAAAAATTGCACAAAAAGTTAAATATTTTAAAAAGTATAAATAGTATGAAAGAGAAAAGTCATAGCATAAATGTCCTGAAAAAGCTGCACGTTTTGATATATGAATTGTTGAAATAGCACAAAGTATGAAGAAGGAGTTAAACGCAGAAAAAGGGAAGAAGAAGTAAGAATAATAATAAGTATAAAGATTTGAATAACAATAGTGTGAATGCTTCCAGCATTCACACTAATAATAAGTATAAAGATTTGAATAACAATAGTGTGAATGCTTCCAGCATTCACACTAATAATAATAAGTTTAAAGAAACAAAATGGCCGAACAGAATAACAATACTGTGAATGCTTCCAGCATTCACACTAATAAGTTTAAAGAAACAAAATGGCCGAACAGAATAACAATACTGTGAATGCTTCCAGCATTCACACTAATAAGTATAAAGATTTGAATAACAATAGTGTGAATGCTTCCAGCATTCACACTAATAAGTATAAAGATTTGAATAACAATAGTGTGAATGCTTCCAGCATTCACACTAATGAGGCCAGAGAAGTGTAGAGCATGGGAGGCCAACACACACCTGTTGGAGCGAAAAACAACAAAAATCCCGCCGCGAAGCTCGCTGTGAGCGCCATGGTAACCAACTAGCGGCCGTAAAGCTGCTGTAATGATACTGTCGTAATCCTTAGCGGGCAATGGAGCTACACAAACAACAGGACAACACTACAAGGCAACCTGATAAGTCACTTGATATAATGACCACATCTGCGGGATAACGCTCAGTATTAAATATGAGGATTAAATTAAAGATTTTAATGTTTTAACAGCTGAATCGCTTCGGGTCAATTGCCGGCTGTGATTGGTTGCTAAGTTACTTCCGGGAACTGCTAACACACTCCAAAGTAGCAAAACAAAAGGCTGAAGTTAACTTACTGGGGCACTGAAGTTTAACAACTCAAACAAACATAGGCTTAAAATGGTCATGGTTCAATGTGTTGTGTAATAGCCTACTATTGATTTGCAAATAATACAAAATCTGAATTTCTTAACCTAATTTATCCAGCTGGGTGGCAATACTCAAGGCAAGTTTATTTTATTTGGGCTACAATAGGCTACCTCTGTGCTCCTAATCCTTGTTTTGTCTAGAAAATGACTTGTCACCAATGTTTAACAACTGAGAAAAACCCCTAAACAAACATTTTTTCACGTTTACACAGAACCCGTTGAAAAAATCATCATGACAACTGGAAAAGGATGGATGAGTCCGACCTGGCTGCTGTTATTCTGACTGTAAGGCTACATGAAAACAGTGATGACAGGCATGTTGTAATGAAAACAAGTTGTGTCCACTGATTAAATGCACTGTGAAAAGGGAATATTCAGAAATTGATGAAGTGTGTGGTGAATGACATGTTGTTTCTTCATACAAAATAGATTTGGGCAATTACAGGGTAAGAACTGTCCAACAGTAGGCCTATCAAGTCACTTCCCCTTTCTGTTAAAATGTTTATGATAGAACATTATTACATGAAGCTGGAGAAAAGTTCAGAGGTTATCTTCTTAGGCTAATTACATTTGGTGTGACTTTAAACAACAGGCATTTGAACAACAGTCCATTGGTCTGTTACACAGGAAACATTTGTTCAGGAAAAAGAGGAGCAGTGACAGGAGTCTGATTACAGCGATTATAAATGTGTGGATAGCCCAAGTTCAGTGAAATTCAACACAGTTCAAATATGAATGTGGAAATTGTTTTTATTATTGGCCCTGTTGGATGACATTCGCTCCAGTGATGATCATTAAATCTTAAAATTTAAACATGTGGGTGAAAATCAACCAGATAATATGAACTGAGAGTCTTCAATTTGTGTCTTTTTGGAAACATTTCGGTCAGAATAAGGTCGCATTTAGGTTTAAGTGAGAAGGAAAACAAACAAACCTAAACACAACAGCAGCAGCATCAGCTCAACGTAAAACATCAGACTTCCATATATGTGACTCTGTCTCTGGTTTTCTATTATGAACTTTTACTAAATCAGATTTGGAACTTGCATCACATATAAAACCTGCGGTAAACAAATCAAATACCAGGTCTTCGCCTCCGGCTGCAGTCTGCGTGCAGTGAGTTCTGTGTAGTTTGAAAGCAACACAACTTCTTCAATTGTAAACCTGCAAAATCAACAGTTAATGCTGCGACATTCAAAAAGGTAATAACGTAATAACTTTGATTCTTCCACATAGGGATCCCAATAAGATAACATTCGCTGATATAAAACTTACAAAACATACTTTTATAAACACACCCAGTGTAAGTTACTTCTTCTTTATATAATGCACATTACAAATTATTATTGGCTGAATGTGAATGAATTTTAACCATCAGGTGTTTTCCAATAGCAACATATGGTTTCTCCTCCACAGTCTGCAGCGTCATTCAGTTCAGTAACATTGCTTTAAGTGTTTTCACTATTGCTTTTATACAAAACGTGGGCAGCAAACATTAGAACAAAGAGAGAAGCTTCTTTTTCTTTTTTTAAAGTACAACAACAATAACGTCTTAGGAGCTTTTGTTGGTGTCATGCTGGAGAAACTCTGCAAGAGCTACAGTATGTTATGTTCATGTTCAACTCCACTCACGCCACCAGGGGGCAGCAAAAGAAAAGAAAACATGTCCTCTGCAGAGAGAAACCAGTGATGATGATACATTCTTCATTTCAATATAGAGGTTTTTCCAACATCTTAAAAGATAAATGGATAAAGTAAAGATGTAATTTTGTCCAATTACATTCAACCTGCCCTCTTTCAGTCCCTCCCCATCACTGGAGCCAAAACATGGCGTCTACATGAGAAATGTGTGGCAAATATATATATATATATTTTTTTTTAAACAGACATCCAGACATCATCTGGATGCAAAACACTTGTTTCATTGATAAATAAAAAGTAGCAAAATTGCATGTTTCTACGCCAGCATGTTATAATTATTAGTAGGCCTAGGCTAATAGATCTAACAAGCGTTAACAAACAGGCAACCTTTTCGAATTTAAAAGCCCAAACACGAAGCGACTCTCCTACATCTGCTTCTTTGACTTTCCTCCTGTGCATTTTGGAGCGAGTTTTGTACAAAACAGCAACATCTTTGGTGTCTTCCATCCGTTTTCCTGTGCACCGTCGTTTCCTTTTAAGCTCCATGGGAGAAGAAGTGATCACGCGTGTGAGGAGGGTGTGTGTTTGTGTGTGCGCGTGTGTGTGTGTGTAAATATATATATACAGCACAGTGTATAAAATAGGTTCTCTACAAATCTTTTACATTCACAGTCAGTCGTTCTTTTAAATACGAGCATCAGCCTGAAAAACCTGCAAAGCTGCACCTCCTGTGGTGAAATGGTGTCTTCCATCGACGTGTTCAGTCCGTTCCTGGTGATGAGTCTCCGGCAGCGGTGTGTGTGTGTGTCTGTGTGCGTGTGTGTGTGGAGTGTGTTTTCAGATAAAACTCTGATAGCTGTAGTTCACCAACCACATCGTCTTTTTACAAAACATCTTAAAGAAGCATCACGTGACACACACTCTGCTAGGTTTTAACCAGCGGCTGCTCTGAAATGTCCTCTGGTGTTTTCTCCCCTTCGCGGGACTTTTTCCTCTTCTTGTGGCCTGAGGAGACAAAACAATGATGACATGCTTGTTTTTTTGACACGTTGGTGATGAGAAACCTTTTTATAGATAATCAATTAGGACTAAAGCAGCTGATATTGATTAACACTGATAGGAGGACAGGATCGCTTTCTAAACATTGACACATTCCTGCTGCTTTCTTGTCTTTCCATTCCTTTTCTTATTCATGTTTTCGATACTTCTGATTCACTTTATTACACACAACTTCATTTATGGAAATATTTCTTTGTATGTAGCTGCCATCAGAGACAGTTATAGTCCACTGTTTAAAGGGATAGTTCAACATTTTGGCAAATTGGCCCATTGCCATAATCCCTATAGTCATAGCAGTAGGTTCGTTACCTTTAGTTGTCGGTGCAAGCTATTTTTAGAACGGCGGAGCAGAGCCGTGAGCTGCTCAGAGCTACGCTATGGAGGCTCATGGGATTTCTTGGTTTCCCTCATCAAACTCATCAAATACACAATCCAACAACTCCACAACGCTCTGGTGGACAAGTTGTGACCTGCACATTCACCACGCTATGAGATAATAACAGAACGTTACCAGACAGAGTTGTTTTAGAGGGAAATACGGAGACTGCTTGATGAAAAAAATGTCCCCGACGGGAACGCGTATCAGCGGTTTTGCATGAATTTCCCTCTAAAACAACTCTGTCTGGTAACGTTGTGTTATTATCTCATAGCGTGGTGAATGTGCAGCTCACAACTTGTCCTCGAGAGCGTTTTGGAGTTGTTGGATTGTGTATTTGATGAGTTTGATGAGGGAAACCAAGAAATCCCATGAGCCTCCGTAGCGTAGCTCTGAGCAGCTCGCAGCTCTGCTCCGCTGTTCTAAAAATAGCTTGCACCGACAATTAAAAATGAAAAATAATTTACATTTTAACAATAGGAACTATATAGTTTACACAGTGGAACCAATGTTCTCCCGTAGCAGTGGTGTCAGGTAGTTTTGTTTTAGACGCACCCTACCTTCACCGTGCTTGAGAAGGTATTGAGTCCCGTATGATAGAACTTTGTTAACTCTGTTTAGGTAACAAGGCCAATGAGGTACAGTACGTTCATATACTATACTATACATTATTGTTTATATTGTGCTTTGTAAGCAAATTTTATGTTTGTTTTTTTATTTATGTTATTCAGTACTTCTGACATTTGTCGTGTTGCAGGGGAAATAAATGCATGTGACTTCAATAACGCCGTGTGTCATTGTATGTGTGGATTACTTGGGTTGCTACTGACATCTTGTGAAATTTTCATTTCAACAGCCCGATTAGAAATAATAGCCTGATAATAATAATCTTAACGTGTTCAATTCTTATTTTTCCCGGCTGTAAATCTATAAACATTGTTTAGAGTAAAGAGAGAGAGTGGAGGAAACAAAGTGCGGAATACAAAGTAGGCGAGTTCAAAAACACTCATGTAAGTTTAAATAGGAGGCAGGTTCTGCAGGGGGAAGAAGCTGTGCCGACTGTGAGAGTGTGTATTGTGTGAATTGTGTGTTCACAGCCAGTGTTTGCATGTGAATCAAAGCCAAACAGAGAGAAAGAGAGAGAGAGAGAGAGACTATAGAAAAGTTTGGTGAATAAGTGGTTTGTGTGTGTGTGTGTGTGTGTGTGTGTGTGTGTGTGTGTGTGTGTGTGTGTGTGTGGGACTGACTGAGTTTGAGCAGGAGTTTCTTGCCCAGCGTGTCCTCCGAGCCGCTCAGCGACAGGCTGCTGATGAAAGGAGACGTGTCCGTTTCTATGGGAACAGAGGCCATGTCTGAAATAGAGAGAGAGAGAGAGAGACCTCGTCATGACCCTGTCAATGAGTCTCCGTACAGACTGCGGTCATGAGAGTAAACAACGACGACAACGTTTGAGAACTTGAGGAAAGTTCAGAGTTAAAATGAATTAAGTTAAAGGGATATTTCAACATTTTTGGCAAATTCGCCTATTGCCATAATAATCCCTCTAGTTTTAGGAGTAGGTTCATTGCCTTTAATCATCAGATACACAATCCAACAACTCCAAAACGCTCTGGTGGACAAGTTGTGACCTGCACATTCACCACGCTATGGGATAATAACACAACGTTACCACACAGAGTTGTTTTAGAGGCAAATGCAGAGACTGCTTGATGAAAAACTGTCCCTGAAGGCAACGCGCATCAGCGGTTTTGCATAAATTTCCCTCTAAAACAACTCTGTGTGGTAACGTTGTGTTATTATCTCATAGCGTGGTGAATGTGCAGGTCACAACTTGTCCACCAGAGCGTTGTGGAGTTGTTGGATTGTGTATTTGATGAGTTTGATGAGAGAAACGTAGAAATACCGTGCGCCTCCGTTGCGTTAGCTGAGCAGCTCATATCTCTGCTCCGCCGTTCTAAAAACAGCTTGCACCGACAATTAAAGGCAATGAACCTACTCCTAACGGATTATGGCAATGAGCAAAATGTTGAACTATCCTTTTAAAACCAGGAAGTCGTTACAGGAGTTAACACAAGGCGACTTCCTGTGCTCATGCATGCTGACCACCTGTTCTTTCAAAATAAAGGCATGCTTTATTGCTTAGCATGTGATTTTCTTCATCTTAGCGCCACATGCGGTGGACGAGCAGACAGACTTTCGTTATACGTAGTCGTCTTGTTGTCTTTTTGCTGTCTGCATTATTATGTCGTCTATATTATTATGTGTATTGTCACTGTACTGTTTTTTATGCTAATCCGGCACATTTACATGTTTTTATGTTCATTAATGTGCACTGTCCCATCCAAATCAACAAATAAAGTAAAGTAAAGACGTCGTACCGGTGTGTGTGTCGGCCTCGGATCTGTCCTCTCTGATGTACGGGATCTCATCCATCCTGAGGAACACCGAGTCACTGGGACTCTTCTGGCCGTCAGATTTACTCCCTGAAACACACACAAACACACACACACACACACATATGTAAACACAAGTCCTGTTTATTTTCATTATACACACTCTAATCCACTGTTTTAGAATAACATCTACGGATTATGAAGGATTTTAAACTGACTGACCAAGTTTAAAACGTGGCCTCCTGAGAGTCATATTACATTTATATTTATGAGAACATGGTGGCCATCTGTTGTGGTTCTTGTCCTGTTTTCTATTCTCTACACGTGTTCAAGTCCTAAAGTAAAAAAATATATATAATCAATGTTCACAGTCTAGTCTACACACACATAGCTACACTTAGTCTCCACTCTGCAGAGCACTTTATACAAAGTAATTCAATTCCAGTGGTACGTTAATATTTAAACACATTTTAATCTCATTATTGTGTTTGTGCTTTGCCAGTGGTGCGTTCAAAGACACATCGCTGCTGACTCACGCTCAGTTACAGTCACATACTGGGATTATTTAAAATATTCAGATCGGAGCAAACATTCAGTCACAAATGAAATCATCAAAACAGTCGTATGGAGTCAGACTGAAGATGTTACTCTTTTTATCCCTCATTCATGTATTCATGTCATTTAAATATCATATATAATATCAAGTCTGTAGCTCAGTTTATCTGTCTTATCAACTCTTTCTCTCTGTCTCTTCACTTCTGAACTTATTGAACTCCATTCGTCCTGAATATTACAGTCTAATGGATTCAGAACAACAACAACAACAAAATAAACTAATTTGAAGGAGCAGTTTTGTTTGTCTGCCTCTGATCGCTCGAATCATCTCTCAGTGACCTCGGTTTGACTTGCTCCACCACTTAGCTAACACTGCTATTTACAGACAGGCAGTACAAACATTGGTGTTGTGTCATCTTGGTTATTGTGGACTGAAAGAGTTACAAACAGCTCAAAATAGGGCAGCTAGACTCACGTTTGATTGTTCTTATAGATCTATAGTGTTGACCAAATGCATTCACGGCTATTAATAGGTTATCTACCAGTTTATTGTTATTTATTAGAAATATTATTTACACCAAGTATCCTACAGCTCTTGATAATCAAATTGGATATAATTCTGATGTTCATCACTACAGTACCAGAGCCTCAACTCAAGGTCTACTTACATAACCACGCACAAAAACTAATTCAACAAAAAGCACTGTTGTATATAGGGCTGTGTCTTTAAGAAACCATTTCAAGAAAGAAACATTTTAAATATTAAGTCAATTTTCAGGTGTGAGAGTTACTGATGTCTTTTAATGTTACAGTTTTGGGTATTGTTACTATCATGTTTTTTTTTTTTTGTTTATCGTAACTGGATCTGTGTATTGTTATAATTTATCAATCAATCAATCGCCGTTTATTTATATAGCACTTTACAGCATCTGGAGTAAGTGCTTTACATAAAAGATACGAAAGAGAAATTAAGAAAAACAGCAATGATAAACAAATGACAAAGCAATAAAACTTTTTTTTTTAAGTAAAAACAAAAGGTGTCACAGAGTCACTGGATATTAAAAGCCTTTCTAAATAAATTAGTCTACAGATTAGACTTGAAGCGTGTCGGCCAGGTCATTAGTAAATTGTAATTCAGGGGGTAAAGAGTTCCACAGTTTAGGGGCAGCCACAGAAATGACACGATCGCCCCACTGTTTAAAATGGTTAATAACTTATACCCTTAAAGCCCCAGTATGTAACTTATTTGGCTTTTTATTAGCAAAAATCAAATAATGCTTTCATAAATACGTATTTCACTGAAGTGGAATCACACCCGCATACAAATGAAAGCTTTCTCGTACCTTAGAATGAGTTGTTACAAGTCGTTACAAATACATAAGTGGGTGACGCACCGAACCGAGGCGGCCATGTTGCATCGCCATTTTTTACGTTGAGTGGCAGCGTGACCGTAGGTAACCACGGAAACTCAGCGGAGCTGTCGGCTCGGCCTGTTAAAACTGTCACCACTGTGTAGTGTGAGGAAGGACGGAGGCACTGGTGTTGCATTCAGGTGCAGTCAGGCAGACGGCCGTCGGCAAACCAACCGGATGTCATTTTACTCCACCAGAGAAAGCCGGTAAAACGTGGGTCAGGTAAACAATACGACATCGCCATGACAACATATTGTCACGCCTGTATTGTTTTGCCTCGTGCTGGCGGACCACTTGTTTACATAGACGCTTGTTTATCCTGTTACATGCAGCGTCTGTTGTCTGTCTGACGTCTGCCCGATTTCAGGTGAATGCAACGTCAAGAATACGTTCAGATATGCAACCGCACCGCTAGATGGGGGGAATTCCTACATATTATACCTTTAACTTTTTAAAAGGACTCCAGGAAGACTAGCCTGACGTTTGTGCGTCGGCTAATAAGGAATCCACAATAAAAAATAAACAATAAACCACCGTCACCGTCACCATCTGGAGGAAACTTACGGACGATGCGGTTCTTCTCGTTCAGCAGCGAGGTGTCGGGCGGGACGCTCGACTGCTGCGCGTGGGTTCTTGCCGAGCTGGGCCGCCCCAGCTCCCTGGGTGGGGGCATGAGGGTGGAGGAGGAGGTGGTGGTGTTGGTGGTGGTGGAGTGGTGGTAGTGGTGCGGCGGGGGCATCAGCGTGGCGCCGTGCTCCGTCGTCGGGGGCTCCGGGGTCGGGGTGTTTCCTTCTGTGAGTCGGGCGTCGGCATCCGGAGTCTGAGGAGAGCTGTCCATCCTGGTGGCCGTCACAGCGTTCTGGTAGTGGCTCCGAGTTATCTGACACACAGGAGCATTATGGGTATTATTATTATTATTATTATTATTAACTGATCATCTGGTAACACAAGGTCAAAGGTCAAAGATCAACCAGTTAAGTCTTTCCAGTGGATTTTACCGAGTGTGCTGCTCTCTCTCAGCTGGTAATGTCATTATATTGTTTACTGCGTCCAAAAACTTCACATTGTGTAGTGAAATTAAAGGGATAGTTCACTATTTTGGCAAATTGGCCCATTGCCAATTGGTTCGTTACCTTTAATTGTCGCTGCAAGCTATTTTTAGAACGGCGGAGCAGAGCCGTGAGCTGCTCAGAGCTACGCTACGGAGGCTCATGGGATTTCTTGGTTTCCCTCATCAAACTCATCAAATACACAATCCAACAACTCCACAACACTCTGGTGAACAAGTTGTGACCTTCACATTCACCACGCTATGAGATAATAACAGAAAGTTACCAGACAGAGTTGTTTTAGAGGTAAATTCATGCAAGACCGCTGATGCGCGTTCCCGTCAGGTGCAGTTTTTCATCAAGCAGTCTCTGTATTTCCCTCTAAAACAACTGGTAACGTTGTGTTATTATCTCATAGTGTGGTGAATGTGCAGGTCACAACTTGTCCACCAGAGCGTTTTGGAGTTGTTGGATTGTGTATTTGATGAGTTTGATGAGGGAAACCAAGAAATCCCATGAGCCTCCGTAGTGTAGCTCTGAGCAGCTCACGGCTCTGCTCCGCCGTTCTAAAAATAGCTTGCACCGACAATTAAAGGTAACGAACCTAATAATGCTTACTAACCTAATAATGTTGAACTATGGGAAAAGCCTTTTTTTCACAACCCGAATCATTACATTGGATTTTGCCACTCTAATGAAATGCAAAAAAGAAACTGAACCTATAGAGGGAAAAAAGACGCCTTGTCCGAGCTGCTCAGGTGTTACCTTGATGATCTGAAGGTGTGTGAGCTGTCTGACGGAGTAATCTGGCAGGTAGACGTTCCCCGCACCGTTCAGCTGCCCCATGCTTCCTCCGTACAGCATCGAATCAGAGCGGTCCAGGCCGCTGCTGCGAGACGGGGATCTGTGGACTGAAGAGGGAGTGTGTGTGAGTATTTCAACGACTATAGGGGTTCACAGGTGTAGTCGGTTAAAATCCACAGGAGCAAAACAAAAACAAACACGAAAGAAGCAGCGTAGGATCATGGGAGTTAATGCCCTCGGCATTACAGCATCTCTTGGTTATAGGATTCCTTTAGTGTGAGTCATTCAGGCCCGATCCGCTTCAAAACAATCATCTATTACTGTAAAACTGAATAATAAATCAGTTTTACATTAGAAATTAGTGTTTATCAGTGTTATTAGTGTCACATCTATGACTCAAATATATAAGGTAAGGTAAGATAAGTTAAGGTAAGTTGAGATAAGGTAAGGTAAGTTGAGGTAAGGTAAAGTAAGGTAAGATAAATTAAGGTAAGTTGAGGTAAAGTAAGGTAAGATAAGTTAAGGTAAGTTGAGGTAAAGTAAGGTAAGATAAGTTAAGGTAAGTTGAGGTAAGATCAGAAAAGATAAGTTAAGGTAAGTTGAGGTAAGATCAGAAAAGATAAGGTAAGGTAAGTTGAGGTAAGGTAAGGTAAGATAATCCTTTATTTGTCCCATGATGGGGAAATTTAAAGGAAAACAGCAGTGAAATGTATAGCGCACATAATAAGTAGCAATAGCAGAAAAAAAAGAAAGCAGTATTGAAATAGAGTATGATTATATAAGAAGAAAATAAATAATAATAAAAAAAAATATATATATACTATATACACATTCCAATCATATTTTGTGCTGAGAACAGCTCTTGTTGCGGAGTCTGACAGCTGCAGGGAGGACGGACTTGTGATAACGCTCCTTCACACATTATGGTGTGTAGTAGGCTAGGATGTACGTATCTGTAATATAAAATGTGGCAGGCAACCAATGTGCTGATATATGCACAAAAGGGATATGGGCTTCTAGCCATTGACAGCTTTAAATAGTGAGTGAGCTCAGGCATGCTGCTTCATTTTTACCTTCTTAATTTATGATTGGCTCAGCTGTCGTAGCTGAAAGCGTTCATTCATCTGAGGCTCTTCACCTGATGAATGCTGCATTCAGGTGTTTGGCAGTTAAATGACTCGGAGGTGTTCACACATTTGAGTGCGTTCAGAGCAATTTGAATGTCACAGCCTGAAGAGTGTGAGTACCGATGATCAGCGGTGTTTTCACTTTCCATATACTGACCATGCACATGCTTTCAGTTACAAGCAGTAATTTGCTTTAAACTGTAGATTATTTCAGAGTTCAGTTTCAAAATTATTGTTCATTTGATTGAACTAATCCCAATACATCTCTTTTGTATAAGATGAAATTAAATCCTTTTATAAATGTCCATGTTGTTGGGTGTCAACTTGATTTGGGGTTAATGAGCTCATGGTGTTGGTTTGAAACCCCACCAAGCTTCAGAGTGAATGTCATTTTTATGATATTATTGATTTATTAGTGAATTTGTTGACATGTATAAACTAAAGAAAACAAAAAAAGATGAAAAACAAGAAAAAGGAATCCCAATGGCCATCATGTGGTCATGTAGCAGAGGTGAAAAGTCCACCAACATAAACTTCTTCGTTTTAAAACAAAACTCCCTCCTGTGTGCTAAACAAAAAAGCTGTTAAAACTGTAAACATCTGTAGCTACTATGTTTAATGTCTTCATTTGAAAATAGTTGTGTGTTTTTCTTCTTTTGTACTATTGACTATTAGTTTTCTAAATATATTATTTTCTATCTTTATTTATTGATTGTCTGTTTGTCTCTACAGTTCTTTGCTTTGTCTGTTTATATTATTGCCTTTTTTGATGCTGGAATTCAATGTACTCTTTGAATTTAAAAAAAGGGGGGGGGGGCACCAACGTCTTTCCAAAATGGAAACTACACCACTTTGGCGTGATACGTCACATGACACAAGATGCTCAAGCAGTTACTTGCAAAGCCGAATTAAGTCCTTAACAGATAAAAGCAGCTCTTGTGAATGTGTTTTAATCAGAGTTTATTCATAATGGCGCCATTATGAATAAACGTATTATTATTATTATTATTAATTATGAATAAAAACTCCGGTTAAACATCCACACGATTTTGAAAGTGTTAATTGGCCACATCGTCGTCTTTACTGGTTTCTTAGGTTGAGATCATGATACGTAAGTCCACGGCTGGATGTCACTTCCCCTCCCAACCGTGGAGTCAGTAGCGACCAGTCTGTTTTCACTGGGATGGAATGTGGTCAATTAGGCCTCAGCCTTCACCACCTTTTTAAAAGATATTTACTGAAACTTTGTCTTATAGAGTTTTACCATTTTATTCCTCATTTTTATTTAGGCAATTTTTATCTTCATATCTTTTGTTGTGTGTTGTTTTGTTATGTAAAGGACTTTGGGCTGCTTCCTTTTACATGAAAAGTGCTCTATAAATAAAGTTTGATTGACTGATTGGTTGATTGATTGATTGATTGATTGATTGATTGATTGATTGATTGATTGATTGATTGATTGATTGATTGATTGATTGATTGATGTTTGTACCTGTTAATGGCATGATTGCAGGGACTCCAAAGTAGGCGAAAGCTCCGTTCTCAAACTTGAGTGCCTCTTTACCAAACTCCACCTCAACTCGACCCTGAAGACACAAACCAGAGGCAAACAAGACGTGACAACGGTGACAGGTAAGATTTTTATTTTATTGTTTTTAAAATAGTATTTTATGTGTTTTCATCGTGGCCATCGCTCACTGCTGCTCTGGTAAATAAGCAGCTAAAGGTGTTTTACCTGCAGCACCAGGATGAAGTAGTCGACCGGTTTGTTGCGCTGGAACAGGAAGTGCTGCGGCGCTCGCTTGTTCTTCTCGTCGAACTTGAGCTCCTGAACGACGCTGGGATGTTTGATCAGCCTCAGCAGGATCTTCTCTGAGATGTGAGCCGGTTTGAAGGGCTCCACCTCTGAAGGAGAGAGATGGAGAGGTGAAAAACATGCTTATATACCTCAGTCAGAAGGATTTATTGAAGAAGTTACAAAAAAAAATTGAATTACTACTGAAGTCAGTTTGCATTATTTCTTTTGTGGATCTACAAGCACAGGACTGCAATGATTCAAACCCAAATTTAGGATGAAAGTCTCAACTCAACTCAAATGTTATTTGTATAGCACATTTAAAACAACCTCAATTGACTAAAGAAAAGTGAAGAAGTAAATTACCATCAGAAACCAACAACAATAGTTAAAACAATGTAAAATCATCACTAAAATAAAGGTAAAATACAAATAAAAGCTGTACTAAAAAAACAAGATAGAAGTCAAGGTATCTAGATGTCCATCCAATCAGGTAGAGATGTTTATTTCTAAGGCCAGATGGAAAAATTAACAGAAACATTACCTGTATTTTGTATTGAATTACCTTTGCCGCTTGTAAATTGTGGCAACTGTGCACCTGCTGCCTTCTTAGTACTTGAAACTGTGTCTTGAATGTATTATGTGCATTGCTCTACTGTTGTTGCAGTGGTATCTGGCACTTTTAGCCCACAGCAAATTTTCTTTGGGACAATAAAGTAAATCTAATCTAATCTAATCTAATCTAAAATGCTTAAAAGAAACACAGCAGGTGACTTGAAGCCTGGATTTGTTTCTTAGACTGTAAACCTTGAGCCATCTTGAAGGTTACAGGAGTGAAATTGTGAGTCTGAGTATCTCGATAACCTCAGGCTTTACATACCGTATTGATTTAAACTATTGAACTCATGTCAGAAAGACTGGAGAGAATATGATCTTCTACGTCTTTCTCTTTCTGCAGCAGCAGCGATGTGATTGGCCGTTACCTGTGGACAGGAAGCGGTGCGTTGCCAGGAGCAGCTGAGGGGAAATCTTCACCTTCATCTCGTTCTCCGACAGTTTGAAGATGGAGAAGTCCTGCTGCTTCCGCTCGTGGTGAGAGACGCGGCGCTTCGTCCGGTTGTCGGCTGACGGGACAAACACCAACACACACACACACGGTACTGTAAGCATCTTTTGATGGAAAGATGGATGTGTTGTATCATGTGTGGCTGTGTGTGTGTGTGTACATACTGTAGAGGTCGGTCTCGTCCAGGATCTCTGACTTGATGATTTCCTCGATGACGTCCTCCAAGGTGACGATGCCCATCACCTCGTAGAACGGGTCTCCTTCTCCCTCGTTGTTGACTCGCTGCACGATGGCCAGGTGAGACTTCCCTGGAGCAAACAGAGGAGGCAGGAACAAGATTGTTTCATTTTAACGTTTAACAACTGAACATAGTTTTTACAGACTGGATCTACTGTCTATCAACATGTCATGCATGTACAGCTGTCGTTAAAAGTTTTTAGAATGACAGAACGAGGATTGCTTTGTTTTTTTTTTACAAAGTTTGCTGCTTCAGTTGTTTTTAGATATTTTTGTATAATTTTCAAGCATTTCATAAGTGTCAAAGGCTTTTATTGACAATTACATCAAGTTTATCAGAGGATGTTTTGGTACCGTCCATTACTCAGGGTTGTATGTGAACTTCTCTCCTTAAGTTCATCTTTAATTGCAAAGAGCGACTTTGCAATTAAATCTGAACTCTCCAGGTCTGGTGTCTCCTCCTCTGTGTCTCTAACCCTCCTCTCTTCCATGTGCAATTGTTTTCAACAAAAACTTGTGTATATTTGTGTAGTCTTATCTGTCATAAACAAGAGATTACGGGTTACAGAGCACATTTGTGTCACGATGATTAATTAAAGAAGAACTATGCAAGATTTTTACCGTACTTTCCGAACTATAGAGCGCACCTGAATATAAGCCGCACAAGCTACATTTTAAAAGAAAATACATATATAGGCCGCACTTGAATATAAGCCGCAGGTTTTCATGTTGTAACATGAGATATTTACACAGAAAGACAGTAGAGAACTGTGCAAGTCCGCTTGCTTTTCTCGCCCATGTGCATTTGTTTACAACGAAGCCGGCGAAAAATCAATAAATGGAGCGGTGGATAACGTTATATAACATATACGATGTTACGGTGCATGTGTTTGTGTAGTTTTAACCGTCATAAGGAAAATATTACGGTTATGGAGCGCGTTTGTCTTGTTGTGTGCAGAGACGAGAGCTGGGACACCGGGGCGGGAGAAAACAGTAGCGGCTTATAGTCCGAAAAGTACGGTACCTTAACTCCCAACTCCAGAGTCCTAGTTCTGGTTAAATCAATGCCTTGTAACTAGTTCCAGGGAGAATGGAGGCTCTCTGCCTTCCACCTAGCGTCTCTTGGCTGAAAACCAACCTTGTAAGATCAGAGCCTCCGACCCGGTGTCCCAGCTCTCGTCTCCATGGCGACACCGCCACACAAACGTAACGCGCCCCGTAACCCGTAATCTCTTGTTTAAATGACAGATAAGACTACACAAATATACACATGGTAACATGGTAGATGATAAATAATGTTATCCACCGCTCCATGGATTGATTTCTCACTGGCTTTGTTGAGAACAAATGCACATGGAGGAGAGGAGGGTTAGAGTTCCTCTTTGGAGTATATGCAAATTGCAAATCATTAAAACTGAGGCAGCAGACTTTGCGAAAATTAATATTTGTGTCTTCTTAAAGCAGAAGTAAGCGATCCGGTCGTTTTTATGCTGTTTTTCTTTCTTGTTAAATTGTGCAAATAAATTAAATCTTCTTACTTCTGCTTTAATATTCTCAAAATTCTTTTGGCCACAGCTGTAGTTGGACGTTCTGCATCCCAACGTACGTCTCAGCCTCAACTTTGACTCCTCAGAGGAAATGTTTTCACTTATTCATCCTCATTCACTTTATCCCTCTGGACATTTCCTGCCGGTCCAGGGTCAAGACCAGGATCCAGTCCTGCAGCTCAGGAAGCAGTTTCTTTCTTTCTTTCTTTCTTTCTTTCTTTCTTTCTTTCTTTTTCAACTATCTTTTTATTGAGAACAAGGTACAGAAACATTTGTCTTGCTCAGCTCACACAGAGGAGGAGTTGTGTGTGTGTGTGTGTGTGTGTGTGTGTGTGTGTGTGTGTGTGTGTGTGTGTGTGTGTGTGTGTGGGTTTGTACTGAGAGTCCTCTGGTAAAGTGAGTGGGAGTGGGGCTGTGCAGTCTGGTGCGCACAACAACACAATCCATCACACAGAAACACACACTCCAGTTCTCCTGCTAAAAGCGTGTGTGTGTGTGTGTGTGTGTGTGTGTGTGTGTGTAGGTTTCAGGAGGTTTCCAAAACAGATTTTTCCAAACATATTAAAATAATTAATGATCAAATCTAAACACATTTTACAGGAGCAGCAGTGAGTGGACAGACTTGGAATTAAAGCTTTATTTAATTTACGGTGGGTACTGTAGATGTGTAAATAAGGAACGTGTGCATGTGTGTGTCCTGAAGCCAACGTGTGTGTGTGTGTGTGTTACACTGGCTCACTATCCAGCCGCTGCATAATTTACAACTTTATGGTCAGAAAATGTGCACAAACATACACACGGACAGAAAACATAGGGAATCCTTGTTTGTAGCGTTCAGGCCCTTCGTCTGGCTCCGAGTCAGCTTCCTCTCTCTCTCTCTCTGCCTCCACTCTCTGTGCCTGCCAAACGCTACCACACACACACACACACACACACAAATGCGCACAATTCTGGCAGGATGCGTTCAGCTAAGTGGGTCAGCCTTACATACAGAACAGAGAGGAACGAGGACGGAGCGTTTACAGCTAATGTGCTGCTCGCTCTCTGTTTTAAACCATGTCGTAATTAAAAAGCCTTTTGTAAGACGCATGTACGGAGATGAATATTTAATATGTAAACCTCTGACACTTAACCCTTTTATCTCCATTTACCCTGTGTATGCACATTCATATATGTATATACAGTTAATGTGTTTATAAACGATGGAACAAATCTCAGTTTTTCCAGCTTTAATAAATAAAAATATAACTATTGGCACTACATCAAAGAGACAAAGAGATTTTTGGTGCCAAGGAACCAGATGAGAGGAGGGATAGATGCTCAACCAATGATTAAAATAATTATTTTTGGAAAACCAGATCATTCGTCTATGACTCATCATGTTGTAGATAATAATTCAGTGAAATCTTATCTTGAGGAGATACAAGGATTGTGTTTCTGCAGCACTGAGCTGTGGTTTAACTTCTCATTGGAAAGACGGTTTTGACCGCACAGATGCACCGGGAAATTAAATCTGTTTAACAGGGTGGATCTACAGTACAGCATCACATTAAACGTTGATGTCGGGCTGTTCCATTATGCCCAGAAATAAAATCTCGATTTTCTTCTCTCAAAAACCGACTTCCGATTACAATTTTTTTGTGAAATGACAAACTATTTTTATGTGTGTGCTGTTTGTGTCTTTTTAAATGGACCTGGAGTCTATCTATCTATCTATCTATCTATCTATCTATCTATCTATCTATCTATCTATCTATCTATCTATCTATCTATCTATCTATCTATCTATCTATCTATCTATCTATCTATCTATCTATCTATCTATCGTCATTGATACCATTGCACCTATTAAAACTAAGATGACCTTGGCCAGACAGAGAACACCATGGAGGAACACTTTGATGGTAAAGGCTCTGAAAACAGAATGCAGGAAAGCTGAGCGTAAATGGAGAAAAACTAAACTTCAAATCCACCATGACCTCTACAAACAAAGTCTTTGTAATTTTAACCATGGGCTATTCAAGGCTAGACAGCAACACTTTACTGAAATGATTAATAAGAATATCAACAACACTCGTGCTCTGTTTGCTATGGTTAATAAGCTTACAACCCCCCCAAAAGAGATAGTTTCAGAACTCTTTTCCACAGAAAAATGCAATGAATTTGCTTACTTCTTCAATGAAAAAATCAAATCCATAAGGCTAAATATCAACACAAATCAGCAAAATAATACAATGATGCAATCCCTAAAATCACCTAGGAATAAATCAACTGTAATGTCAGAGTTTAATACAGTTGACCAAAAAACCTTAGAAGAAACAGTTCAGCATCTTAAAACATCGACATGTTGTCTTGACACAATACCATCTGACTTTTTTAAAACTATTATAAGCTCTGTCCAAACAGATCTGCAGCAAATAATAAATTGCTCACTTCAATCAGGCACGTTTCCTAAACCCCTGAAAGTAGCTGCCATCAAGCCGCTCTTAAAAAAGAGAACATTGGATACTACCATTTTAACCAATTACAGACCCATCTCAAATCTTCCCTTTATAGCCAAGATCGTTGAGAAAGTGGTTTTTAATCAACTCAGCAACTTCGTAAACTCCAGTGGACTCTTTGACAAATTTCAATCAGGCTTCCGACCTCACCACAGTACAGAAACAGCTCTTATTAGGGTGTTAAATGACATAAGGTTGAACACTGACTCAGGCAAGGTGTCAGTTCTGGTCATGTTGGATCTCAGTGCTGCGTTTGACACTGTGGATCACAGTATACTGCTGGACAGGTTGGAAACCTGGGCAGGACTCAGCGGGACAGTCCTAAAATGGTTCAGGTCCTACTTAGAGGAACGGAGTTATTTTGTGACCATTGGTAGTTATCAATCCGATCGAGTGGCTATGACGTGTGGAGTTCCTCAGGGGTCAGTCCTTGGACCCCTTCTGTTTAACATGTATATGCTGCCTTTGGGTCAAATTCTACAGAACTCTAATGTCAACTATCATAGTTATGCAGATGACACACAGATATATCTTGCACTGTCTCCAGATGACTGCAGTCCAATAGAGTCATTATGTCACTGTTTAGAGCAAGTCAAAAATTGGATGAGCCAAAATTTCCTTCAGTTAAATCAAGAAAAAACTGAGGTCATTGTTTTTGGAAATAAAGAGAAGAGGGTTGCTGTCAGTAAACACCTTGAGTCACTGTCTTTAGAAACTAAAGACCAAGTCCGAAACCTTGGCGTGCTGATAGACTCAGATCTGACCTTCAACAGCCATATCAAATCAGTTACCAAATCAGCCTTTTATCAACTGAAGAACATATCCAGAATTAAGGGTTTTATGTCCCAAACTGATCAGGAGAAGCTGATTCATGCTTTTATCTCCAGTAGACTTGACTACTGTAACGGTCTTCTGACTGGTCTCCCCCAAAAAAGTATCAAACAGCTGCAGCTCATTCAGAACGCTGCAGCTCGAGTTTTAACCAGAACAAAGAGATCAGATCACATCACCCCGGTTCTTAAGACCTTACACTGGCTCCCAGTCAGCTACAGAATATATTTTAAAGTTCTGCTCCTGGTTTACAAATCACTGAATGGTTTAGGTCCAGAATACATGAAAGACATGTTAGTAGAGTATAAACCCAGTAGAGCTCTGAGATCTACTGACTCAGGTCAGATAGTGGAGCTCAGAGTTCAGACCAGACATGGTGAAGCAGCATTTAGCTGTTATGCTGCTCACAAGTGGAACAAACTACCAGCAGAACTGAGATCAGCCCCAACTGTGAGCACTTTTAAATCCAGGTTAAAAACATTTCTCTTTTCATGTGCTTATAGCTGAGAACTTTAAACTTATCTATTTTTTTTTTCTTTTACTTTTATTTGCTCTTGCTTTTAACTCTGTTTTTAGTGTTTTGTTTGTTTTTATTCTGTCTTATGCTTCTTTTTTTTTAATGTTTTGTCTTTATGTAAAGCACATTGAGTTGCCTTGGTATGAAATGCGCTATATAAATAAAGATGCCTTGCCTTGCCTATCTATCTATCTATCTATCTATCTATCTATCTATCTATCTATCTATCTATCTATCTATCTATCTATCCCCTTCTTTCTGTCTTTTTCTTTCTTTCTTTCTTTCTTTCTTTCTTTCTTTCTCTCTTTCATTCTTTCCCCCCTCTCTGTCTTTATCTATCTCTATCATTTGAACTTCTAAATATACTTAAAGGGATAGTTCAACATTTTGGCAAATTGGCCCATTGCCATAATCGCTATAGTCATAGCAGTAGGTTCATTACCTTTAATTGTAGGTGTAAGCTATTTTCAGTACGGCGGAGCGCAGCAGCTGGCTGCTCAGAGCTACGCTACGGAGGCTAACGGAATTTCTTGGTTTCCCTCATTAAACTCATCAAATTCAACATCCCAAAACTCCACAGCGCTTTTGTAGACAAGTTGTGACCTGCACAACTACCACGCTATGAGATAATGACGGAACGATACGAAACGGAGCCGTTTTCGAGGTAAATACAGGGTAAATACGGAGACTGCTTGCTGAAAAACTGTCCCTGAACGCAACGCGCATCAGCGGTTTTGTATGAATTTACCTCGAAAACGGCTCCGTTTCGTATCGTTCCGTCATTATCTCATAGCGTGGTGGTTGTGCAGCTCACAACTTGTCTACAAAAGCGCTGTGGAGTTTTGGGATGTTGAATTTGATGAGTTTAATGAGGGAAACCAAGAAATTCCGTTAGCCTCCATAGTGTAGCTCTGAGCAGCCAGCTGCTGCGCTCCGCCGTACTAAAAATAGCTTACACCTACAATTAAAGGTAATGAACCTACTGCTATGACTATAGCGATTATGGCAATGGGCCAATTTGCCAAAATGTTGAACTATCCCTTTAACACAACTCTGTCTGAGGTCGGTTATTAGTGTTTGTGCGTACTGCTGCAGGTAGAAGACGAGATACTGTGTGTGATAGTCTATCTATCTATCTATCTATCTATCTATCTATCTATCTATCTATCTATCTATCTATCTATCTATCTATCTATCTATCTATCTATCTATCTAAAAACGTGACGTCAACCAACTGCCTTCCACAAGAATCAAACCCACTAATTTTACTGTAAAAACACACCGACAGCAGCGACCACTGATCTGTTCCAAGACTGTTGTTCTGTCACCTGAGTTAAATGTCCACTGTGTTTTTTAAACGCGGGTCGACCCGCTAACAATCGGCATTTGGCTCCTTTCCCATTGACTAAAACGAGCCGGGTCTGAACCCCTGCTGGCAAGCTGCGTGGCCTCCGCTTCCACTGTTGCACTTTGTTCTAGCTCCTGTTGCTGAGTGCAGCTTTAAAACTGTAATATCCGACCTATTAACATGCCTATAAACCTGTTGAGAAACATGTACAGGAGCCATTTATATCAACTGTTTAGATATGGTTAAACATGTCCCTCATAATTATTGCTATTAATCAACTTCCTGTATTTGTGCACCTGTTTGTCCCCTAACGGTGATTTAACTCCACAATGTGCCGCCGAGCAGTTCATTGAAAGTGGAGGAGTAATTAGAAACGTTAACGACGGCCCAGGTCCATGTTGGTGTTCCAGCAGAGAACCACGATTAATGAGCTGCACCTGAGCTTGGCCTCATACAACCAGTCAAAACCAGTTACATAACTCACTGCTACAAACACACACACCTCCATGTTGAATTTAAGAATTAAGAAAGTCTAGCCTAGAAATCTAGCTGCACCCTAGCGGCAGCAAATATCTTTGCTCCGTAGGTGGGTCTAGAAACGAACCATAGGAACTTTTTGAGTCTCGAACACCGTTTGTGTTCACCAATCACAGCCCTCTATCTGTTAAGAGAGTCGTTGGGCGGGCTTAACGCGATGGCGACATACATTTTAATTGGCTTGTCAGGCTAACGTCATCCTGCTCTTTGCTCTGATTGGTCGTAGCGCTACCGCATTGCGTGCAGAGGCAGTTTGAAAGACAGCCTTCATCCCGCCCTCTGGATTGAGCCGAGGTCTACCGGTCGTTGCCAGACTAGACATGTTAATGATACAGTCTGGCTTGTCAGGCTAAAGAAAGTCGGGAAGCAGGAAGTAAAGGTAAATATTTCAAAATAATGGGGCGGTGCGTGGCGCAGTGGGTAAGGCGGTCGCCCCATGTAGAGGCTACAGTCCTCACCGCAGGCGGCCCCGGTTCGCATCGGACGGCCCTTTCCTGCGTGTCATTCCCCCTCTCTCTGCCTCCCCCTTTCCTGTCTATCTCTACTGTGTGTACTATCAAATAAAGGCAAAAAGCCAAAAAATATTCTTAGTATTTCAAAATAAAAGCCAAGGAAGGAGGAAGGAGGAGAAGGAAAGTTTTCTCCTCAGCTTACAGTACAGCAGAGTGACTGACAGACCCGTGTTTCGGACCAAGTGATTGCTGTCGGAAGATATAACTATTTAAGACTTATATTAACACAAATATTCCGCTTACTTCTGCTTAACTTAAAGCAGATATCAGTGGAATGTTTTTGTTAATATAAGTCCTAAATAGTCCTATTTTCCGTCAGCAATCACTTACATGAAGTATTTCAGCCTAAACACGAGTCTCTCCGTCACTCTGCTCTGCTGTAACCCGAGGAGAAAATTTTCCTTGTGGGATACAAGTGTTATCCAATGAGGAGAGAGAACGGCATGAAGGGCTGTGTGTGCAGCCAAGGGATGCGCGTGAATGTGGTGACGTAGCACGAGGACCAATTGATGCCTGACAAGGGCGGGGGCTGCTAACTCATGGTGCGTTCAAGGAAACTCGTACTTTGTGTTTTTCCTTCCTGTGAAGTCATACCAGTTCGATCTGGTACGAGTTCACGGGTCGGAAGTTACGAGTGGCCGTTATAGGGAACTTTCACAGACAACAGGACGGTAAAAACACGAGCTACGGGTTACCTGGAACGCTACCAAGTCGTAGTTGTGACTTGAAGCTGTAACTTACGGTTTCAAAAGCCTGCCTTGAACACAGCATTAGCCGAAACGGCCGTGCCGATGATATCTGCTTTAACTTAAGAAAAAATGACATTCCTGCTGCACTGACTGATGTTAGCTCAGAAACATTAGTATAGTAACTAGCTTTTACATTTACAACTATAAACACAGAGGGACAAAGTTAGCACCTGATATTTGAAGCCAATCCCTGAACTCTGGCTCAACTATGCTGTTACAAACAGGGTTGGTTTTTTTTGGGTTTTTTTAGATTTCTTGAAGCTTATTCCATTCTCAGGTCGTAGTAATATGAAAGTAAAAGTAAATAACAACACATCTTGAGATGATTATGAGTGGTGTCACTGATACATAGAGACTAGTTGACTCTTTGTTAAGAGACTTAGACAGAGAAGCTTGATAGTACTGAACCTCCTCTGAGCTCTGAAGCTCCTTTGTTTCTGTTTCAGTCTTGTGCTTTCAGAGGACTGATGATGATGATATGATAGATAAATGTGTGGCCTTCAGACCTCATTAAATGCATTTTATCAAGCATCAATACAGATTCGATGTGCAGGTTAACAGCAGTCAAAGCTCTTTGTATCGGTCTTTGATGTCGCTCTATTCAAACATGGTGTAGTGACCTGTTTGTTGTGCAGAACCTCCTCATGCTGAGGACTGTAAGGAGAGAAAACCACCGTTCTCCTCAGGTTATATGTAGGTATACGAGGCTCACAGGATAAACCTCCCCCTCCGAATATCGAGCGCTTTCCCTCCGGTTTGAGTTTCAGACCTGCCGACTGAAGCGTTATAAGATCTCACTCGTCCTATCAGCCGTTAGGATTTAGGTTTTATGCTGGGTGTGCATTGATAGTGCAGAATTCATGGACTAAATTGGTTACAAATGATTGTCAGGATGTGTTTTAGAGCTAAATGTTTAGTTTTAGTTTAGTTTAGTTTATTTCGGACATGTTAAAAGAAATAAAATATAGTACAGAAATGGACAGACATAACAAATAAAAACTTTGCAAAGACAACATATGAACAAAAAATAAAATAAAATAATTGAAAATTAAGATAATTTGATTTTTTTGTTTGTTTGTTTTTTCATATCCGAAAAGGAGTGGGAAGAAGTAAAACTTATTTACTCCCACCCCTTATTCATAAATTATCTATCAAGTTATCATCATAGTCTATACAATAAATTAATTGATGAGTTATTTAACTGGATTTATTCTGATATATTATTATATTTATATACATATAGATTTATTCTAACATGATTACTAATCTTTATCTCTCTATATAGTCATATAAAAATGTGATACAGTGACTGTGAACTGAAGGCATTGAAGATAGATTAGGTTTCTTTGAATGTCATCACATACTGTAAATGTAAATGATGCTTTATTCTACTGCTTGTGTTTGCAGGATGAGAGCTGATGAGCTGAAATGTGTCAAAAAAACAAAACAAAAAACAAAAGAAAACACAGTGACATGAAGGCAGAGAGCAGATGGGAGGGAGACAAACTGCGGAGGTTGAGCACATTGAATATTTTATACTGTCTCTGCCTCCTGGGAGAGCCGACAGTGACAAGGACAAAGAGCGAGGTGGAGGAGAGGGAGACGGTAAAAATAAATCCTATTAATGGAGGAAGTGATGAGATAAAATAGCCTGGATTAAATCAGGATTTGCTGCATTTCATGTTTTATATGTGAGGAACAGGAAATCTGATGAACATCGATTTTCAATATCTGTTGAATTCTGTTATTCTATTCTAAAGGGATAGTTCAACATTTGGCCCATTGCCATAATCCCTATAGTCATAGCAGTAGGTTCGTTACCTTTAATTGTCGGTGCAAGCTATTTTTAGAACGGCGGAGCAGAGCCGTGAGCTGCTCAGAGCTACGCTACGGAGGCTAATGGGATTTCTTGGTTTCCTTCATCAAACTCATCAAATACACAATCCAACAACTCCACAACGCTCTGGTGGACAAGTTGTGACCTGCACATTCACCACGCTATGAGATAATAACACAACGGTACCAGACAGAGTTGTTTTAGAGGGAAATTCATGTAAAACCGCTGATCTGCGTTGCCTTCAGGGACAGTTTTTCAGCAAGCAGTCTCTGTATTTCCCTCTAAAACAACTCTGTGTGGTAACGTTGTGTTATTATCTCATAGCGTGGTGAATGTGCAGGTCACAACTTGTCCACCAGAGCGTTGTGGAGTTGTTGGATTGTGTATTTGATGAGTTTGATGAGGGGAAACCAAGAAATCCCATGAGCCTCCGTAGCATAGCTCTTAGCAGCTCTGCTCCACCGTTCTAAAAACAGCTTGCACTGACAATTAAAGGTAACGAACCTACTGCTATGACTATAGGGATTATGGCAATGGGGCCAATTTGCCCAAATGCTGAACTATCCCTTTAACACATCTGTTTCCTCTATGATGTGTAACGGTAAATCAAATCTCCTGCAAAGTTTCTATTGTCAACACACTGAGACTTTCATCATCTTCATTTTTATACCTCATTGCTTCTTGTAGTGTGTCTTGGCTCCAGTCTCTGGCAGCAGGACGAAGACTCGAGTCCAGGATTCGTGTGTAACGACGTTCATCATCGTTCACTTTCCCATCTGTCCAAACAGGACTCACTCTCCTGGCACTGAATAGCCCGTCCCCCCACACCCTCCCACCTTCCCCCCATCCCGCCCCCTCTGTACCAGGATGCTACTGTTGCTGTGGTTCACAGCAGGGAAGGTGTTACTTGGCCGCTTGCTTTCATTTGTGCCAGACATACTGCTCATTAGCATTCAGGGCCAAAGAATCCCCCATACTGCTTAACATTCAGGCCTGAGAGCAGCAGCAGCAGCAGAGTCTGGATACGTCTCTGTACCCGAGAGATCAACTTTTAGCTGCTGTGTATAAATGTGTTCTTCTTCCTTCTTCCGTTTTGTTTTATAACGTCTACTCTCCACTGTAGCTAATGATCCCTACATCCAACAACCAGGTTGTGCAGAGGTTCAAGTGTGACACTTAAAGTCATCGAACTTGTAAATTAGCAAGCTGACAGAGGTGAATTTAAATGAACTCCCCCTCTATCCTCTCATTTAACCTCCCTTTAAAGGGATAGTTCACCCAAAATTCAAATTTCACTCATTATCTACAGTACTCACCCTCATGTCGACTAAGAGCTGGGAGAAGTTTCAGAGTCCTCCGTGGCTTCTCTGAGTTACGGGGGGGGGGTCCACGCAGCAGTATTTATCCATATAATGGTTGTGAATGAGGCTCACTTTTCTTCGTCCAAAAAGACACACCAAAAAACATCCAAATACCTCCATGCTGCTCGTCTGTAATGTCCCTCTTGTACTGAAGCCCCGACATGAGAAATTGTTCCGCCGGTCAGTGTAAATCAGGAAGAGCAGTGAACTGAGACACTGGGAGCTTCCGCTACAAACAAGCTTAAAATATAGACTTATTTAATTTTTTTCGGAACAATTTCTCATGTCGGGGCTTCAATACAAGAGGGACATTATAGACGAGCAGTATGGAGGTATTTGGATGTTTTTTGGTGTGTCTTTTTGGACGAAGAAAAGTGGTATCCATTCACAACCAAATACTGCTGCGCCGAGACCCCCTGTAACTCAGAGAAGCCACAGAGGACTCTGAAACTTCTCCCAGCCCTTAGTCGACATGAGGGTGAGAAGTTAATGAGTGAAATTTGAATTTTGGGTGAACTATCCCTTTAACCCCCTTCCCTGCAGCAGCAGCAGTTCCTCACAGGGGAGCAGCAGCGTCGTCTCTGTCTGGTGTTTTGGCTCTGACCTCATCATTCCCAGCAGCAAACACTTTTACTGTAAGCACTGAGAGAGAGAGATGGAGGAGGGAGAGGAGGAAGAGGAGGAGGAGGAGGAGGAGGAGGAGGAGGAGGAGGAGGAGGAGGAGGGGGGGGGGGGGGGGCAGATAACTCCCTCTGGAGACTGGAGTCAAAGTCTGCAGGTGGATGCTGCAGTGAAACTGCTGCAGAGCTGCTGGAGGAGAGGAGAGGGAGAGGAAGGGGGAGTTGGGGGGTTTGGCTTTTTACTCGTAGTTTAAATACACTGTTAATCTGTATTGATCAGGTGACTTTTGTGTGTGTGTGTGTATGTGTGCGTGTGTGTGTATGTGTGTGTGTGTGTGTGTGTGTGTGTGTGTGTGTTGACGTCCCCAAACTGGATCGGAGGCGGAGCTCAGTTTGTTTTTACTGGTGAATCAGCAGCTCAGTGGTTTTCATCAGGGTGTGTCCTTTATTATGCTGCTGTTTGATTTGATGTGGTGCTACAAACACAATGTTGTTGTGTTTTTATTTATATACAATGACAATAAATCTATCTATCTATCTATCTATCTATCTATCTATCTATCTATCTATCTATCTATCTATCTATCTATCTATCTATCTATCTATCTATCTATCTATCTATCTATCTATCTATCTATCTATCTATACTATACTAAAATGTGACGTCAACCGATCTTCAATTGATTGGCCAGAGCGTTCGACACAAGAATCAAACCCACTAATTTTCTTCTTTCTTTCTTTACCCCTCTCTGTCTGTCTTCTATCTATCTATCTATCTATCTATCTATCTATCTATCTATCTATCTATCTATCTATCTATCTATCTATCTATCTATCTATCTATCTATCTATCCCCTTCTTTCTGTCTATTTTTTTCTTTCTTTCTTTCTTTCTTTCTTTCTTTCTTTCTTTCTTTCTTTCTTTCTTTCCCCCTCTCTGTCTGTCTCTTTCTTTCTTTCTTTCTTTCTTTCTTTCTTTCTTTCTATCTATCTATCTATCTATCTATCTATCTATCTATCTATCTATCTATCTATCTATCTATCTATCTCCTTCTTTCTTTCTTTCTTTCTTTCTTTCTTTCTTTCTTTCTTTCTTTCTTTCCCCCTCTGTCTTTTTCTTCCCCCCCCCTCTGTCTGTCTTTTTCTATCTATCTATCTATCTATCTATCTATCTATCTATCTATCTATCTATCTATCTATCTATCTATCTATCTATCTATCTATCTATCTATCTATCTCCTTCTTTCTTTCTTTCCCCCTCTCTGTCTGTCTTTATCTATCTATCTATCTATCTATCTATCTATCTATCTATCTATCTATCTATCTATCTATCTATCTATCTATCCCATTCTGTCTTTCTTTCTTTCTCTCTTTCATTATTTCCCCCCTCTCGGTCTGTCTTTTTCTTTATCTATCTCTATCATTTGAACTTCCAAATACACTGAACACAATTCTGTCTGAGGTCGGTTATTACTGTTTGTGCGTGTTGCTGCTGCAGGTAGTGTGTGTGTGTGTGTGTGTGTGTGTGTGTGTGTGTGTGTGTGTGTTATTGTTTCTGTGGCTGCTGCAGGGAGGCTGCATCTCTCTGCTGCAGTGCCCGAAGAGGTTGTTACACAGAGCAACAGAGAGAGAGAGAGACCCAGTTTATAATCCTCTCTCTCTGTGTAATCATCATCCAGATCTCTGTGTGTGTGGCACAGTGACACAGGAATGATGTTGGCGTTTATCAGCTCAGATGGCATCTGGCCACACTCCAGGAACACACACACACACACACACACACACATAGAGCTCATATGTGGTTGGGATCCAGATAAAACTCTTTATCTTTCATTCATATTTTACTGTAGCTACAGAGCAAAGCTTTTCACTGCGTCAGACAGACAGAATGTAAATAAACCGAGCTGCCTGCCACTTTGTGTTTTCCGCTCAAGGTGTCCTTCTCTGTTTACATCCGTCTCTTCCTGTCGTCGCCACAAATACCAGCAGGAAAAGCAAAAAAAAAAAAAAAAAGAGAAGAAAACGCTGACTGTGCAGGGAGGTTGGGACGAGCTGCGAGGGCTGCGATTGGCCGGCGAGCACCCCACCCATCTCCATCTCTGGGATAAAGCAGCAGCAGCAGCAGCAGCAACAACAGCAGCTGACTGCGTATAGAGAGAGAGAGAGAGACCGCTGCTGCACTGCAGACCGACCGAGAGGGTTTCTCTACTGATGCAGCAGCATCACTAGTATAAACGCCTCACTGTCAAACACTCAGCTGCCTCAGTGGAGCAGAGAGAGAGCGTTAAGGATCTCTCGAATGCTGCTGACTGCTGGTCCAGTCGCTGCAGAGACTCACAGCAGTTTGGGCTAAAAAAATAAACCCTCTTTACAGAAATAAAACTCTCTGACACATGGCAGAAGGAGAGATTTCACCAGCTGAACATGATTTACCCAAACTTTCCCATGGAGATTTAATTTACAGGCCGCGTGTTACATGATAATGTCAAGAAATAGCCAAGAAATAACAAGTAATTGCGTCATAATGTCTAGAAACAGCCTAGAAATAACTGTCAATTTCATAGTAATGTTGAGAAATATATAGCCAAGAAATAATGATTGTTTGGCTATAGAAATAACTGATTGTAATTGGCACTCACAACAACTTGGGTGGAGAAAAATTCTATAGCCTTTCCCAAAAACAATTCACAGCATGAAAAGCATTGTGTAATCTTTTTCCTTATGAAAAACATGGCATTACTATGAAATTGGCCGTTATTTCTAGGCTATTTCTTGACATTACTACACAATTACTTGTTATTTCTTGGCTATTTATCATGTAATTAGCGGCCTGTAAATTAAAGGGTAACCCAAATATACAATGTCATGCAAAAGTTTGGGCACCCTTGGTCCAAATGTCTGTTAATATGAACAGTTCAGCAGCAAGTGAAGGATGAAATGATCTCCAAAAGACATAAAGTTAAACATGAAACACTCTTTTTTTGCAATATTTTAATCAATATCAGTGTATTATTTTAGTTTTCTACAGTTTTAGAGTGAAAAGGGGAAACAAAGCAGCAGGCTGCAAAAGAATGGGAAACCCAGGAGACTTCAGCTCTCAGATAACTTTGACCAAGGTATCAGACAAGATATTTACTATTTACACACACAAAAGGACAAACCTTTTACTTTTCTGTCATTTTGAAGATGTTAAATATGAAAATGAATGAAAAACGATATTCTTTAAAATGTAAATGGAATGTGTCATCTGTAACTTTGTCTTTTGCAGATCTTTTCATCTTCCACTTGCTGCTGAAAAGACATTTTGACCAGGGGTGTCAAAACTTTTGCATGATGCAACGAGTGATAAACTTGGAGGAATATCTGTTTTCTGTTTTCTCAATATGAAGAACAAAGAGATTAATTCTTGAAAATGCATCTTCAACTCAGCTGGTAAACACAATGAAACCACCACAGAAAGCAGCTCTAATCTGGGTTCTGCATGAACACAGCAGCTTCAGACCAATCAGAGATCAGCTTTTTGATGACTGTAACCTATGACCTCACTTCATCACAAACAACCACTGCAACTCCCAACCAGAGAACCTTCTCAGGAATCTGAGTTCAGTTCAGACAGACTGAACAGGATCCTGCAGCTTCACCTGCTCCCCTGAGTCTTTTCAGTAAATGCATCAAACACCAGTTTCCTAGTGGGCACATTTCCTCCTCTGCAGGATGCCAACACTCACATCTGCAGAGAATAAAACTCATTTCCTTTAAATATCTTTGAGTAATATCCAGAGAGACAGAGAGTGACAGAGAGAGAGAGAGATAGGGGCTGTAAAGTGCAGAGTAAACTTTTGTTCAAAGTTGGAAACCAGAAATGATGAGTGTGTTTGATTTCTGTTAGGGGTGTCACGATTCTCCAAATCCTCGATTCGATTTGATTTTCGATTTTAGGGTCACGATTCGATTCGATTCTCGATTTTTTTTCTCTTTTTCTTACAGCACAGAGGCCTATGCCATTTTCAGACTAGTCTAGTCTACGATCATTGGTTTTATTCATCAAATTTTGTACAGTAAATCTTATTTCAAAAGATGGGCTACATATAAGTGATGCAATTTCCATAATGTATCACATTAGGCACTAATGGTCACATTTAAATAATTTATTTACAATATAAAGGTAACAATTTTACCAAGAATGCCAAAATTACCGTCGCGTCATCTCCTGATGTCGACTTAATGTAATGTAAACGAGATTGCGCTGATACACGTGAGTAATGTGACAGACAGCGGGGCAGTGGATCGTCGATCCTAGGGGTGGGCGATACGGCGATATTAGATTGTGAAGGATTAGAGCGTGTAGACGATCTGCCAAAGTGCAGAGATCGTAGGATCGTCTGGGGCACATTCTATAAACTGCAGTTCTATGCTGCAAAGCGCAAACAAAGGACATTTGCAAAGTTTGCTAAAAGAGATAACAACAGTTACTTTATTTGACCCTTTTCAATCAGCTATTTAGTGTTTTGATATAATTAAAATCCTGTTAAAATGACTGTGTGGAATAAAACAAACAGTAATGTCTTCATTGATATTTTACTTTCATGTTTATTGAAAGCTATCTTTTCGGTTGCAAGAGTGCACTTTATCAGAGTGTTTTACTTTTACTATGTTTATGTTGTTTGCACATGTTGGCAAAACTGCTAAACTACTAACTATTTAGATTAAAATCTATTCAGAAAGGTTCTTTGGCCTAAATTGTCTATTTTTCCTTTTTTCGATTTAAGATCGTGATGAAATCGAAATCGTGACTTCATTTTTAAAAAATCGTGATATGTTATTTTTGCCATATCGCCCAGCCCTAGTCGATCCTCTCTTTGACTTAGATGCTCGAGACGATGACGTAATTTCGATCGATTTCGATAAAAAATTGAAATCGTGACACCCCTAATTTCTGTGACACCTGAACCTCCAGCTGACACAACAACTCCCTCCTCCTCCTCCTCCTCCTCCTCCTCCTCCTCCTCCTCCTCCTCACCTTTCTTGAACTCCTCCAGCATGGCGTCCAGCTTGGTGTCGTTGAAGACGCAGTGCAGTGGGTGCTTGTAGAACTGGGTGATGGTCTTCAGCGGGGTGCAGTCGTCCGGGTCCACGAAGGCCAGGTCCTTGACGAACAGGATGTCCACGATGTTGGACCGCTCGTTCTCGAACACGGGGATGCGGGTGTAGCCGCTCTGCATGATCTCCGACATGGTGTTGAAGTCCAGCACGGCGTCCGAGGCCAGCATGAAGCAGTCGGTCAGCGGCGTCAGGACGTCCTCCACCGTCTTGGTGCGCAGCTCCAACGCGCCCTGGATGATGTTGAGCTCCTCCTTCACCAGGTCGTGGTACGGGTCGGTGACGCGCAGCATCTCCAGCAGCTTCTCCCGCGTGTAGAAGTTGGAGATCTCCTGGTTGAGGATGAGGTCCAGCAGCTTGCTGATGGGGTAGGAGATGGGGAAGGACAGCACCATCAGCAGCCGCGTCACCCAGATGGTTTTGGAGGCGATGGCCAGGCCGTGCCGCGACGCCACCGAGTGCGGAAGGATCTCCCCGACGAAGAAGATGCCGAAGGCGCAGATGACCGTGGAGAGCCAGGTCATGCCGAGGATCTGGCACATCCACACGGCGAGCGAGGCGTTGATGATGGCGTTGCCCAGCAGCAGGGTGCACAGGACGTAGTTCCCATGCCGACGCACCGACTCGATCTTCCGCGCGTAGTTCTGCTCCTTGTCGGTGCCGCTGTTCTGCAGCACCTGCAGCTCCACCGGGTCCAGCGCCAGCAGGCTCAGGTTCAGCCCGCTGAACAGAGCCGACAGCCCCAGCAGCAGCACCGACACCAGCACCTGTTGGTTGAAGACAGACTAAAATTAAAGGGATAGTAGCATTTTTTTTTAAAAGTGGGGTTGTATGGTCTACAAATAGCCCCTAAGTACTTTAATTGCAGTAGAAGACTCTCTGCACTCCTCCTGTTAGCAACGCCAGCCCATAATAGCCCTGCCCAGAGATTTACAACATACAGTGTTGTGAACAGACCCAAAGAAACGGCCTATTTTCGCAGCCTAAAAGAGGTTTTACCTGAAAAAAAATACACAGTTCCATTGTTCGCTATAATATAATTTTTTCCAGCCCTTCAAAGTGCAGGAAAAATGCAGGTAAAACCTCTTTTAGGCTGCGAAAATAGGCCGTTTCTTTGGGTCCTCGTCCCTACGTCCCCACATTCACGCGCATCCCTTGGCTGCACACACAGCCCTGCATGCCGTTCTCTCTCCTCATTGGATAAAACTTGTAGGATACAAGAAAAGTTTTCTCCTGGGCTCAGAGCAGAGCAGAGTGACTGACAGACCCGTGTTTCAGTCCAAACACTCTATGTAAGTGATTGCTGTTGGAAGATATAACTATTTAAGACTTATATTACAGTAACACAAAAATATCGCTTACTTCTGCTTTAAATCAATGATTATAGTCTTTTTTGTGTACTATGTATTCTATGCGTGACCAATGTATGTACCCTTTTTCTTTTTTTGTTTGCTTCTCTCCTCTTCTAATTGTTATTGTTTTTTTGTTTTTTTTATTATTATTATTAGTCTCGCCTGATTATTCCCCTGTTTCATATCTATTTTTTGTCTAAAAACATTATTGTACGCCTACTTGCTTGTCAATAAAGAGAAAAATATATATATATATATAAATAAACTAATAAACAAATCAACCTGCAGCCACAGGTCCGGCACGGCAGAGCGCTCCACCACGGCCACCCAGAAGTCCCGGGTCCGGTAGTGCTCCCACTTGGAGCCGTCGAAGGCGCACATGGAGTAATACTTGATCTTCTCCCCGCGCCGCAGGTCTTTAGCCAGCAGCTCCACCAGCACCGAGTTCTGGCTGGACGCGGACTTGAAGGAGCCCAACACCTCGATGTCGGACGTCCGGGAGGTCTTGTCCATGCACATGTTCCTCTTCGGGTGAACTTGTCCCTCTCGTCCCGGGCTCGGCTCCTCGATGAAGGCGATCCAGGGCGCGGCGTTGTTGGCTCTGCTGGCCGACCTGGTGGCGGCGGCGGCGGCGGTGCGGTTGAGCCGCTGCTGCTGCTGCTGCTGCGGGGAGGAGGAGGTGGAGTAGTAGACCCGCAGCATGAAGCGCGTCCCCTCCGTGGCTTTCAGCACCCCGTCCTGCACGGACAGCTCCGCGCCGCCGCCGGTCTCCTCCGGACGGAAGCCGAGCAGGCCGAGCGCCGGGGCGGGCAGCAGCAGCAGCGCGCAGCCGAGCAGAGAGAGCAGCGCGGCCGCTTCCTCCGCAGCCATGATGCGGTGTGGTGGTGATGAGGGGGCTCGACTCGCGCTGTGCCGCTGTCAGTCCAGCAGGGCAGCCGGCCGGGTCACGTGGCGCTGCTGCTGCTGCTGCTGCTGCTGCGTGGCTCGTGGTTCCGGTCCATGTGGGGAAAAGGAGAAGGAGAAGGAGAAGGAGAAGGAGAAGGAGGAGGAGAAGGAGGGACCAGCAGCTACAGCAGCAGCCGCCGCCGGTGGTTGTGATGTTGTGCTGCTGCACAGAGAGAGAGAGAGAGAGATGCGCCCTCCACTGCGGTGACGTAACTTCTCTAATAATAGCCTCGAGCTCACTATGAAAATGCGAGTAATACAGTTTCAATACAGTAGAAAAACTTTATTTATAACGAGTTTGTGGGTTTATGAGTAAACAGAGAGTGTAAAGTGTGGCTCCGTCTCTTTTTGCTTTTTTTAAACACACACTATATGGAGCGCAATCATGAACTTGACGCGTGTCTTCTGCCACAAAAACTCCACAGTTCTTCTTTCTCACGAGGGTTTATTGAAACCTTTCTTCAATTTACAACAAAAAATAAAACTGTGTATCAATCCAAAATCAGGCAATAATCATTGGCACGATTATCACGACAGCACGGTCAAAAACTAGTGTGCTCTCCTCGCCTCCATAATCAAAACTGAACCAAATTACGCACATATCACGTTACGCACGTCTCAGCCAATAAGAAGAGAGCAGTTGTTATTAACTAATAGGCATTCTTATAACCTCAAATACGGTATATGAAGGATAAATCCATCAAATCATATATCACCTTATGTGTAATATACAAAATGCCTCTAACAGAGAGGGAAGAGTAATGATATTGGCCGTCAAATAGTGCTGCGATGAAACACATGAAAGTCCAAATGTGGTTCACTGTATTTAGTGAAATCTGCTGCCATCTAGTGTGTACACCAGTGTGTATGGTGAATGAAAATGTTTCTGTGTGATCCATAGACAGAAACACGTCCCTTAGTTTAATCTTGTAAATAAAACTTGAAGCCTGAATTTATTTTTCCCTCAGCTGAAGGGAAAGCGCCACTCTTAGGTCGCCGTGCGTCGTCATGGCGTCGTTGTTGCCGTGGTCTCACCGAGGATGAGCAGCAGCTCCTGCGCTCGGCCCAGAGCGAACACGGGGATCAGACATCGACCTTCTCTGTTGACGATGTCGTGGACCGTGTTGCAGAACCGAGCCTCTCGCTCCTCCCGCTTCTCGTGGATGTGAGTCCCGTAGGTCGACTCCTGACACACACACACACAGGTTCAATGTTAAGTGTCTGTGCTCTGTGTTTAAATAAAGTTTGAACGGTTTGAATGCTTCCACTCACGGTGATGAGGATGTCTGGTTTGACGCTGGGGATCTCCGCCGCCATCAAGTGTCTGTCCTCCTGACGGGAGAAGTCTCCTGTGTACAACAACTACACACACACACACACACACACACACACACACACACACACACACACAGGGATGCAAACGGGTCAGGACCAAAAAAGAGAGGTATTGTCTGGCGGGGGGGGGGGGGGGGGGCTCACCATTAACAATATCACAGAAAAGTCAATTTCCAGTAGTTCAACCCCAACCAAGTATTGAGTGCATATAGATGGACAGTTTTCAGAAGGCCAACATTTCTATATTAAAAATGCTTTAAAAAAATAAAAACCATTGCAATATTTCAATTTTGGAGATACTGATTTTTAGGTCTTCACTGAATGTTAGTCATAATTATTACTATTAAAATAAACTGAAGAAATAAAGACATGGGATGTTTCATTCGGTGTGTAATGGACATATAGGCCTATATAATGTGTTAGTTTCACTTTAATTGAACACATTCTACATGGCGGAGGCGACGTCTTTCCACTTAGGGCTTCCTTCACCTCTGAAACGGGGCAGAGCTCCATGGAAACACCTGCCTGACACAGCAACGTAGGGAACCGTGCACGTCCGTGGAGCTGTGCGCCGCGGACGTGCACGGGGGGGAAAAAACGGCGTCACCGCTTTGGGTAACGTGCGTGCATGTCGCGCGTCTACATTGGAGGTCGGCTGTTATCAGTATAATCAGAGACCATGAATGAGTTCGCCTCACGTGATTGTCACTGTCAGCCTGTTAGAAAAACATTTTACTGACCCGAGCTGAGACGCTGAGACCCCCCCCCCTCAAAACAAAAACTCTTCGGATCTGAACGATTCACACAAGTCACCTAATTGACCCTTCGCGTAAGCCCCGCCCCCTTGGTTACTGTTGCTACGCCGGGCAAGCTTTCACTCCCAGCCATGCTCCTGGCAGTATTTGGTATCGATTTCAAAGGAAATATCAGCAAATTTCTGGATAAACTGTTCTGAGATAATAGAGAGAAGAAATCACAAAGAGCATTCATAGTTTTCAGTGACGTGACTCGCGCAGGAGGATAAAACATCTGTTCAACGACACGACTGGACAATGTACAGAGCAGCAGTAAGGACCGGTAATTTTACCGTCTATCAACCCACCAAGACTTAGGTCATCTCACTGGTCATGAAACGTTGTCAAACTCTAAGTTTTTGGGCGATTGTGAACCACATACAGTTTTCGCTGCTGTTTTGTTTTCTCCCACCGCTGTATCAGTCAGTGAAAGCAGTCCCTGCCTGGAGGATCCCTCGCCTAAAAGCCCAGGTAAAAGCCCTAAAAGTACAGCTGTCATTTCGGAGGTGAACATATGGTTTTCCCCATATCTACACTTGCTCAAGTCGAAAAAAAAAGTCCGCTCGTATCTGAACATCTCTATATTGCTTCTGCCGCCGCCGCCGCCGTAGTAGCAGCAGCAGCAACAACATCCTTCTCTACAAACAAATGTTTTTCGTCCTAGTCTCAAAATGTGTCCACAAAAGCAAACGTAATGACTCACTGCGGAAAGCTTGCCAGGCCTATAGTTACGGTTGCTAACGTAGGATTGGACAATAGCCGTTTGTGGGAGGAGTTGGCGAAGGGTCAATTGGTCATGAAAAAAGCGAGTTTCGCTTTTCGGCGCGCTGTTTGCATCCCTGTGTGATGTTCAGGGACAGTCAGGACAGTCTGAGGACTGACAGCTCTGAGGTTGAAGTTTATATTAATGCACCATGACACTGTGGCAGGTCTCTGTACTAGGGATGTGAATCTTTGGGTGGCTCACGATTCGATTCCGACTTTTAGGGTCACGATTCGATTCAAAATCGATTTTCGATTCAACCGATTCTTGATTTCTTTTTGCGATTTTTAGTTTGCTTTATTAACACCAGACCATGTGAAAACGTTGAATGATGATGATGTCTACAGACTATTATATCAGAAGCCATATTTCCCCCAAAAAAATGCACATCACATGTTTCAGATTTATTCAGCAGCAATATATTCGAACCATTTTAAAGTTAACTGCTACATGAAGCTGATTTTATAGGCTACTCTCTTTTCAAAAGCCTGGACTGAAGGATGTGAATATTTGGGTGTCTCTTCGATTCAAAATCAGTTCTCATGCACATGCACATGGACATGTAGCCTATCTGTAACAAAGGCTGCTAAAAAAAGAAAAAAAAAAAGAGACGGCACTCTGCTCTCAGGCCAGCTCACCTGCAGCCTGTCTGCAGCGCCACAGAGGAGCTGTCAGAGCTGCTGCTGCTGCTGGTCCTCTCTCTTCAGCCTGCTGTTTGGCTGCACTTTGTATGAGTTTAAAAAAGTGAAGATCTAACGTCACCTGAGCACCGATCAGCTGATCCAGAGCGCAGTGGATGTGGCTGCTCACACCGTGTCCTAACTGGATGCGACGCGAACGAGCGTCCGACAATCGCGTCACATCTGACGCTCTCTGTCCACACTGAATCCGTGCGTCTGTGGGAATGGAAGCACATCAGCTGTGCGCTCGCCCGCTCGACAGACTGGAGACGTAACTACCCGGTTAAAAGATGGGTGAATTGTGCCTTTTAAACAGAAAACAAGTTTCTTGAAATATAGAGCCAACAGCAAGTTGTCTCTATAGTGTAGGAACACGAGTTGTAAAAAACATAATGCAGGGTTTTCTGTAACATTATAAGACGGCGCACCGCCCCCCGCCCAAGATGAATGAAGAGGCTATTAAAAAAAAAAAAAAGTCCGCTAGTCTCCTTGAAGCGGCTGTTATGTGTCTCTCTCTGGCGGTGTCAGCTGATGTGCACATCTGCAGCAACCCAAACAAATGCACATGTTACTGTTGACTGGCTCTATTCCAGCCACATGATTGGTTCGACGCGGTGGAAATCTCATTATCATTGGTTATTTGTATTGTCTGCCAAAACATGGATGAATGAAACATATCGACCACGTCTCATATTTCTATTGAGGAAAAGTTATTTCACAATTTATAGACACAACACCGACAAGCACTGAGAGCCGCATGTTGCAGTGACGTTATATAGGCTATAAAAAAAAAAAATCCGCAAATAATAAGCCGACGAAAAGGTGCAACTTGCCACTTAACTTCTTGTCGATGTATTATTTGCGGGGGCTTTCGGGGGATCTGCTGACGGTGGAGGATCTGGGACTGATTGACTGTGGACCACCACCAGTCTGATCAGGTCCATCACAGCACAGCAGCTGCAGCACTGCCCCGCTGTCACGTTACTCTCGCGTATCAGCTCAATCTGTTTACATTAAACCGACATCAGGAGAATAATGAGAATTATGATTAAAAATATATTTGTTTCGAATTTTGGCCCCTGGATCATGATTTTTCGCATTCTTGGTTAAAAAAAAAAAATCCTCTAAAAAAAAAGACAGTTGGGATGCATAATGTGTCTCATAACAGTATACTGTGCGTCACGCTAGGGGTCGGTGGTGTTTTATTCTAGGGGTCGGTGGCGGCTGTGAGACAGCAGCGGCTCCACGGTGAGGGGGGGGGGGGGGGCAGCTTCTGCTCACCTGACTCTGTGCAGCTTCTTCATTAAATCCAAACAGTCCGACACAGCGACGCACTGCTCCTTTGACTCTAAAGTCTCTGTAGCTCATCAGCCCGGAACTCGCCGACATGGATCAGAAGCGACGGCGGCGTTTGGCCTCAGTGTCTCGGACTTCCAGAGCAGCTACAGAGCAGCGTTGTGACCTCAACCATGGTCGATGAGAGCAGAAATGTTGTTGTAGGCCTGTGCATATTCTCATTTGTCCAGGTCATAGTATTTCAAAGGAGGTTAAATCGAAAGCAACTGGACTTATACTGAGTCTCCAGACCAGTTAGTTGGACCAGTCCCAGCCTGGTCAGATGCTACATGAACTGATGAAGCCTCTTGGATGAGAGGTGAAACGTCTTCCTAGACAAATAACTAAGTCCAGTTGAACCTCCTTTGAAAAAAAAAAAAAGTTGTTGGCGGGCTCGTGAATTTTTTTTTTGTGACACGAGTCAAAAAGAGCGTCAAACCGCGTATCTCGCGTTTGGTCGCGCGTCACAACTCGAGCGAATAAAAAGCGTTCCTCGTGTTTGGTGGGAAGCCCCTTGTGGGTCTTCCCACCAAACACGATGAAATAGACGAAGACGCGATGGTCCCGTCGCACAAAAAGAATCGCGTGTATTGCGTCGCAAAAAAAAAAAGTCGCGTCTACCGCGTCTCGCGCCTAATCGCGTCTCGCGCCTAATCGCGTCTTTGCGTTACGGCCTTTTACACCGCGGACGTAACGAATAAACGGTGACGGTGTGAACGAACAACATAGAACAGGACCAGACGTGGCGTTGTTTCCTCTTTTCACCGACAGCTCCACTCTCCCTTACTTACACTAACTACTGTTATTGTTGAGGCCAGAGAATTGTGGGATTTGTAGTTTTTGACCAATCGCAGGTTGTGCTCTTTCTTTTTGTGATTTTCCTGGTTCACACATGTATTTTTTTTTAGGGGCAAATGCGAGTGAAATGCTCGCCCATGGTGGGCATAAGAAAATTTAAGACCTGTCTAAAATTATTTAAGACTTGAACACAATAATTCAACAAATTTAAGACATTTTAAGGCCTAAAATTTAGATTTTCAAATTTTAGACTTTTTAAGACCCCGCGGATACCCTGTTATTTCATATAAAAGTTTAAGTGCATACATATTTTATGATGCTGTGTATTTCAGGTGTAGGTTAATATACACACACCTCAGGAGGCCTGTTGACTGGTTAAAACAAGGTAATCAGTAGATGGGAATTAACGTCAGATTTAGTCACGGATCACCTTCAAACTCTCCTTGTCATGATATTTGAATTAATTATACATCAACACCAGCATATATAGGATTAACACAACATACAAATGAATAAAATGATCTAAAAGTATACATTTGTTTATTATTAATTGGATTATTCAACAAAATGTTAAAATTATAAAACCATCCTTCAACTTAAAGCCCGAGGCGACGTCTTTAAACAGTTTATTTTGCTCATCAAATGAAGAGAAATTGACTCTGGAGCCTGAAGTCTGTGATTATTGATTAGGATTTTCAATCAATCACTTTTTAATCAAAACATAGCTGCGTTTTAATCTTCACTGTTTCTGCTCCAACTAAGATAAATAAATCATAATAACATCTGTTCTTTGTCGCAGCAGAGAGAGTGAATCACTGCGATTCATATGTTTATAATTTACATAATGTGATATTATGTGATAATGAAGTTTAGGTGAAGAGGTGCATTCTGGGAAATATTTTTTGTGAGTTGATGAAATTACTTATCAATATGCGCTTCCATTTAGACATGATGACGATAAAGTGCAGGACAACACGGTGTTAAAAACAGTTTCTTTTTTTAAAAGGATTTGTATTTCCATGCTTTTATTTTGAAGGGATGCTGCATGTTTTAGAAGCCTTACTTCTGATTTCCTGTTTGTCAGACTCAGTTTATTGATCTGGTCACATCGATTATTGATTGAAATGTTTAATTTTTCTAATTTATTTACTTTACGTGTACATACTTTCTTTTCTTTGTCTTGTTTATTTGATGTTTGTTTATTTTATTTCATGCTCTTATATCTTATGTTTTGTATTTATTTATATTTACAAGTTTACTATTTGCCTTATTGGTTTGTACATCGATTTATTTGCAAAATAAAGTAAAAAAGCAATAAACAAAACACCAACAGAGGGTTGAACAGCTGAGTCATGTGAGTGGCGGTGAGCGTCCGTTACCTTGACGCCGGCGATCTCGATCATGAACATGGCGGCGCCCAGCACGTGTCCGGCGTGGTAACACCAGAACTTGATGCCGGCCACTTCCTTCACCTCGTGGAAGTTGATGGTCTCGATCTTCTCCATGCTGTCCTCCAGGTCCGTCTCCGTGTAGAGCATGTCGTCTGCCGAGATGTTACTGTCACACACACACACACACACACACACACACACACACACACATTGGATAACTTCATCTCCATCCCGGCCTTCAAAGACGCCATCTCACACTTTTTTACAGATTCTTGCAGCTGCTTCCCTACTATTTAACTACTCAACTATCTAACCCTTTTCTTCACTTTCTGCTTGTTGAACGCCCATACCTACCGCCGTTGGCCAGGACACTTTCTGTGACACACTGCTCGCTAATGAATCCTGTAATATCTGTAACAGACATTTACTCTCTTTTATGCTTGTAATAATCTTGTCTTCTATGCTTGAATATCCTTGTTATTAACTTTTATGCCTTGTTTTCTGCTGAATGTTTGTATTGTTGTGTATATTTGCTATTGTCTTTTAACCTATCTTTTCTCCCTCACAGCCCCCCACATCAACAAGCTTATGCCTCTTGTCAGGCCATCATTGTAAATAAGAACATGTTCTCAATTGATTTCGCCTGGTTAAATAAAGGTTAAAAAAAAAAAAAAACACATGCACACACACACACACACACACACACACACACACACACACACACACACACACACACACACACACACACACACACACACACAGCATCAACACACTGCTGTGTCACAGCTCCACCTGAGCGACAGGCAGCATCACTCCCTCTCTCTTTGTCAGCTGTAAAGTGACTGAGTGTGAGAGTCTGTGAGGGTCCAGATACTATAAACATGAATGGAACAGCACCGTTACCTTGACAACAACATGTTGACTGATAATTTACAGTTTACTTTCAGAAGCACAAGGTGTGTGAGGGACAGACTCACAACAACAGATGTTCTTGGATCAGATCTGATCAAATCATCTAACAATAACCAAAAAACTACACACACTTGTGTGTGTGTGTTGTTATGTGTGTTGTGACAGGAAACAGCAGCGAGTGTCCTCCTCCTGAAAACGCTCCCGATAAGACGGCGTGTCTGGACAGCGGCGAGTGTCTGGACGGGGAGTGCGTTCCTTTCTGTCAGGCCGTCCTGAAGCTGCAGCCCTGCGCCTGCAACGGTAACGACCACACCGGCGTGAGACCAAGGTGGTGGTGATGATGATGATGATGATGCATCCGTCTCAGTCTTGTATCTGTTCCCTCTCGTCTCTATAGAAACCAACGCGTCGTGCAGAGTCTGCTGCCGGAGCACCAGCGGCATCTGCGCCCCCTACCAGGACAAGACGGGCAACTTCCTGTTCCTGCGTAAAGGGAAACCCTGCACCGTGGGCTTCTGTGACGGAGCGGTGAGTGGAAACACACACACACACACACACACACACACACACACACACACACACACACACACACACACACACACACACACACACACACACACACACACACACACACACACACACGGCAGCTTTAAAACACATTGAAGACAAACTTCTAGCTCAACTACTATGAGTGTGAAAACTATTTATTTGGAACTGAGTTTAGCTGTAATCACAAAGAAATGGCTTAAACCATCTGTTGATGAATGGTATGACATCACACTCATTCCAAATTTGAAGACATCTGAAAGCATTGGAAAGGTATATTTCCCTGAAAAGCCCCTCTTTTGTTTAAAGCAGATATCAGTGGAATGTTTTTGTTAATATAAGTCCTAAATAGTCCTATTTTCCGTCAGCAATCACTTACATGAAGTATTTCAGCCTAAACACGAGTCTCTCCGTCACTCTGCTCTGCTGTAACCCGAGGAGAAAATTTTCCTTGTGGGATACAAGTGTTATCCAATGAGGGGAGAGAACGGCATGAAGGGCTGTGTGTGCAGCCAAGGGATGCGCGTGAATGTGGTGACGTAGCACGAGGACCAATTGATGCCTGACAAGGGCGGGGGCTGCTAACTCATGGTGCGTTCAAGGAAACCCGTACTTTGTGTTTTTCCTTCCTGTGAAGTCATACCAGTTCGATCTGGTACGAGTTCACGGGTCGGAAGTTACGAGTGGCCGTTATAGGGAACTTTCACAGACAACAGGACGGTAAAAACACGAGCTACGGGTTACCTGGAACGCTACCAAGTCGTAGTTGTGACTTGAAGCTGTAACTTACGGTTTCAAAAGCCTGCCTTGAACGCAGCATTAGCCGAAACGGCCGTGCCGCTGTTATCTGCTTTAAGTTTTTGGTTAATTATTTATTTCCTTGTGTTATTATAATAGAAAACACCCCATGTTCACGTGTTATTATATAAAATGCTTTGTAAAAGGGGGAAACCCCCCCCCCCCAAAAAAAAAAAACACATTAAAGACAAGCGGGATGTGAGTGTGTGTAGGTGGGTTTACATGGAGACTTTTTCCTCTTTCTGATTGAATCCTTTCTGAATGAGTCTTTCAGGTCAACTGTTTACATGATTTTATTTTATTGTTTTATACTTTTGATCGATTTAAGAAAAGGTTTATTCTGCCTCTGTGAAACCGAATGAAACTTGATTTGGTTTGGGCTTGTTTGTTGTGATTGAGCTGTTTATATGGAGCATTTTCATTCAGTTTGGACTCTAAACCGAATCTAATCTGAATATTTGGCTCCATGTAAACACAGCTTGTGTGTGTGTGTGTGTGTGTGTGTGTGTGTGTGTGTGTGTGTGTGTGTGTGTGTGTGTGTGTGTGTGTGTGTCTCCTGCAGGGGAAGTGCATGAAGCAGGTGCAGGACGTGGTGGAGCGTCTGTGGGACTTCATCGACAAACTGGACATCAACACGTTTGGGAAGTTTCTGGCCGACAACATCGTGGGGTCGGTGGTGGCGTTCTCTCTGCTCTTCTGGGTTCCTATCAGCATCCTGGTCCACTGTGTGGTGAGTCGCTCCGTTCTGTCTCTGTCAGGAACTAAACTAAACTACACTCAGTCACACTGTCTGACTGACGCGTTACAGAGATGTATTACGACTAATACTAAGGGATTAAGGTGCTACAGCCAGAATCTGAAGATGATAAAGTCTTTCCTGTCTTTAGTCTGTATAGATCAGGTGGACAGTCATTTAAATATATATTTTATAAGATGTGCAGAGATAAGTTTAGTTTACTCTTGTCTTTTCTTCTGTGAACAACCTCCTTCAGGATTAATAAAGTTTCTTTATCTTCTTCTCTCAGGACAAGAAGCTGGATAAACAATACGAGCAAACCACAAAGTCTCTGTTCTTCCCCAGTGTGAGTATCTGATTGTGTGTATTTTAGGGATGTCACAATTACTTGTTATTCACAATTAATGCAATGAAATTGCAGCGAAAGGAGGAAATACTGTATGTCTGATATGAATCATCACCTGCAGGATACCCACCTGGCTTTGTAGCCAAAGTAAAAGAAATTACACAGTAAATGGGTTAAATTACGTTAATGACTAACAATAATGACTAATAACACTGAATTGGTAGGAATTGAAATGTCATTCGTAAGAAAAATTATTTTTAAAAACTTCAAACATTTCCTCTGAAGGATTTAATATTTTGTTTATATAATTAGAATGCAATTATATTTTCACTGTATTTGGTTCCTGAACATTCAGACTCATTAAGATGTTGAGACCTGATGTGGATGAAGAGGGAACAAAGGAGCGGTGGCTTTTGTAAAGTGAATATTTTGTTTTGTTTTTTTGTTTTCTTTTTTTTAAGTATATTTTTTGGGCTTTTATTGCCTTTAATTGATAGTGCAGTCGAGAGAGAGACAGGAAATGGGGAGGCAGAGAGGGGGGGAATGACACGCAGGAAAGGGCTGTCCGACGCCGGACTCGAACTGGGGCTGCCTGCACCGAGGACTGAGCCTCAACATGGGGCGGCAGCTCTACCCAGTGAGCTAAACGCCGCCCCGTATTTTGGGGGTTTTCTCTTCATCACAGTTCCCTCTGAGATCTGACTGAGAGAGGAGGTCAACATGTTGACGTCAGTTGAACATTAAAAAATCTAAAAGTCGGGGTGGTGTTTAGCTGAGTTGGCAGAGCACCCGCCCCGTGTGTAGAGGCTATAGTCCTCGGTGCAGGCGGCCCCGGTTCGAGTCCTGCATCGGACGGCCCTATCCTGCGTGTCATTCCCCCCCTCTCTGCCTCCCATTTCCTGTCACACTCTGAACTGTCCTATCTAATAAAGGCATGAAAAGCCAAAAAATATACTTAAAAAAATAAAAAATCTAAAAGTCTTCTCCTTTACAGAGGAACTATGCAGCATTTGTCCCTTAATTAACCAGCTCCAGAGTCCTAGTGCTGGTTAAATCAATGACTTCTAACTAGTTCCAGGGAGGCGTGTTGCTGCGTCCTTGTTTATGACAGATAAGACTACACAAATACACACATGGTAACATGGTAGATGATAAATAACCTTATCCACCGCTCCATGGATTGATTTCTCACCGGCTTCGTTGTTGAAAACAAACGCACATGGAGGAGAGGAGGTTAGAGACAAAGAGAGTTCATCTTTAAAGTCCCCCTCCCCCTTTTTGGTCATTTTAAAACCAGCAGCTCATTAGCAATGCGCCTCTGGAGGGTGGGCGGAGACTGCGCTGCTCTGCACCAGCCCAGCCACCTCCTCGCACCCCACCCCCCCCCGCTCGCTGACAGCTGGACATTGTACAATTACAGATTCAGTGCATTTAGCGTAAAACTCCACACTGGGAATCGACCCCAGACTGGAACACAGTCCTTGCTCACGGTGCAAGCTGCTCTACCAGGTGAGCTATACCTGTTACACCTTGACAGCTCCACCGAGCTGCCAAGCCTTTCACCTCTGAGCCAGATGCAGAGCGGGGCGGGAGCTTGTAGCACTAGTGCCCTCCCCTGGAGCTGTGACACGTCAGCTCCAGTCTCCCTGAAACTGCCAGTTTGCGTCTGCCGTTGGTTCACAGCAGTTTGAAGGCAGAAAAACTCAGAAATGCAATTTTGCACTTCCTTTTCTGCTGCTATGTGCTCTAACACAAGAAAAATGCCACAGGAACATTTGAAAAGCACGAAAAACACGATTTTCATGGGAGGGGGTCTTTAACCATCAAACTCGGACTGACTGACTCTGACTCTGTTCATTTTCCCAGAATGCCGAGCTCCTGAGCAGCCTGGAGTCCGCGTCCGTCCGGATCTTCAAGCCTCCGACCTTCCCGACCACCAACCTGCGCTTCCAGCCGTCCGGTCCGCAGCAGACCAGCACGCCGCCGGTCTCCGGCTTCGGCTTCGGCCCCGGTCCAGACTCCTGCTGTCATCATCCTCCTCCTCCTCCTGCGGTGGCGGCCCCTCCCCCTCCCCCTCCCCCTCCTCCTCTGGACTCCCCCCGCATGGCCACCATCCAGGAGGACCCGAGCTTCGACTCCCACCTGGACGAGGAGGCGCTGCAGGAGGCGTTCGGCCGCCCGGCGCAGCGCTCGGAGCAGCGGCGGCGCTCCTTCGAGGACCTGACGGAGACGAGCGCGGTGAGTCGCAGCGAGAAGGCGCTGATGTTCCGGCTGCAGAGGCAACACCAGATCGACACCAAGGAGACGCAGTGCTGAGGGACGGGACGGGACGGGACGGGACGGACGGGACGGACGGTGCCCGGTTTGTCCCGCTCACGTCCTCCTGTGCTGGTTTCACAAACTTTTACGACTTTTTTTATTTTTTATTTTCTTAAAGCGGCTCCGTCCTGAAGCCGCCGCACTGACGCTTTGTTGCTGCAGCAGATCTCAGTCTGGTCACATGGAGACACATCCAATCAGAAAAACGTTTTTAATGAATTTAAAGGACAATTCCAGGCGAATTCAACTCGGGGGTGTATTTTCATATCATTTTAGGTCTAAAAGAATGAATCTGAAGATTTTCAGTTTAATCGCTCCTGTTTTGCGGTAGCTGCGTCTGTCCCCGCATCGCCACGGCAGCAATGAATGGGAGTGGATGTAAGTTCCGCTGTTTAGGCTGTTTACAGCCCTCAAAGCCGCATTTTTTTTCCACAGACAGCGTCAGATGGCGACTCAAACATGCACTGAGAAGTTTATTTACTTCAAGCAAGCCAACATGTTTGTAAAACTAGATCTAATTCAAAGTCTCCCGGAGTCTCGCGGGAGACCCAGTTGCCGTGTGCGGTGTGTTCAGGTGCAGTGGGAAAAGCTACCGCTTGTGTCATAAACACAGGAATATCAACTCTTTACTTGCTTCAAGTAAAAAAAACTTCTCGGCGCATGTTTGAGTAGCCACCTGACGCTGTCTATGGAAAAAAATGTACACTTCAAGCAAGTAAAGAGTTGATATTCCTGTGTTTATGACACAAGCGGTAGTTCCTACTGCACCTGAACACACCAGCACTGCAACTTCGGGCTTGCGCGAGACTCCGGGAGACTTTGAATTAGATCTAGTTTTACAAACATGTCGGCTTGCTTGAAGTAAATAAACTTCTCGGTGCATGTTTGAGTCGCCATCTGATGCTGTCTGTGGAAAAAAAATGCGGCTTTGAGGGCTGGAAACAGCCTAAACAGCGGAACTTACATCCACTCCCATTCATTGCTGCCGTGGCGATGCACGGACAGACGCAACTACCGCAAAACAGGAGGGATTAAACTGAAAATCTTCAGATTCATTCTTTTAGACCTAAAATGATATGAAAATACACCCCTGAGTTGAATTCGCCTGGAATTGTCCTTTAATTA